>NC_069499.1:913305614-913547326 GCF_027579735.1 Bombina bombina
AAGGTAGTTATGATTATTTTACATTCCAATGTTCTACATATAGATTTAAACATACACAGAAAAACACATTATAAAATATTACAATAATTCAAGTATTTCAGTTGACAGGGCTTCAAAGCATATATACTGTACATATGTATGTGAAGGCTGCGCATACATTATAATAGGGCATCCCAAAAAAATCATAATTTAAAAATCATATAAAATGAATAAATTACATATTGAAATATACATACACAGTAGGAAATTATATTTACTCTCATTTAAAATCATAAGAAAATTGTTCTACAAAAATCATATTTTATGAGAACATTTTGAATTTTTTTTATAGCTTGCTGAGTCATAAAAATGTATTTTTAACTTCAGTGGTCCTAAAAACATTGTGCTACTATGCTGCCTGGTATAGAGAATAAAACCCACAACTTTCTTGTCTTTGGGATCTAAAACTAACTATAGCACTGTATTACATCATTATGAAGGCTGGATAGACAGATACATAGTTATAAACACCAAAATATGTTCAATGACAAAGAGATCTCCAGATGAATTCTGACACAGAAATACTGACGCACATACTAGCGTTTCCCAGTGCACTACTTTAGATATCTCTATCCAGTTACAAAGATACCTCCATTATCTAGGTTTTAACATCAAAGCCAGGTAGCTACAACGTTGCACATTAAACAAAGGAAATAGCATAACATGCAAACTCAAAAGGTTGCTCAAATCCTCTCATAAATGAATAAAATATTACAGCCTAGCTCCAAATACGGCGCACAGAGCAGACTTGAAGGGAAACAAATCATATTTGAAATACACAGACATAGCTCGCAATTAAAAAGGGTAAATGCAAAGAAATATTACTTTTTAATTTACAATTAATAATTAAATATGCCTGAAATTGCTCAGAAAATATAGGTTCTTTATAAATTTACTTACAGAGACAGATAGTAGTATATAAAGTAGAACACAGTGAAAGAGGGTAATGCTTAAGATCTAGGTAATATACATACTGATAACTTACTGCCCTGTATACAGATGATAATTTTATATATACTAATAATGAACCCACTGGTAACAAGCATGTTAAAAGTAAAGTTTTCCTTATTGAGCATTAGTATTGACCATAGATGGAGATATAGGAGTGCCAACGGCTTAAGGTTACTCGTGAACTAAAACATAAGCAAAAATAATAAAACTGTGATAGAATCTAAAAACAAGTGTTTAATGATCTAAAATGGCTAATAACAGGAAACATGAATAACATTAATAACAATGTATTAATGACCACCTATTAAGGGTGTAGAGATACTAGAGAACAGTGACCAATAGATAGGTGAACATCGTGACTACTGAACTCTACTAGTCTGTTACTATATAATGTTGTTGGGTCCTGTTGTTAGGAGGTTCCTTCATAGTGAGCTTGGTTCGTATACGGGTGCAGTCTTTTACCACTGCCACATCATTAGTATTGATCAAGCACAATTTACTAGAGCTGAAAGTAAACTGCGATTCCCATTGTAAAGTTACCAGAAATAGTGGTGGAACTACCATTGGTGCAGCAGGTGCAGTGGCACCAGCGCTGGAGAGGCTCATAGCAGCCAGTCTATACATAGTTGTGTGCAAAATGTGTACAATCCTAATACAGGGGAGCCCTTTATTAGTGCAGGTTGCAGAGCAATCTACAGTGTCTATCTATCTGTCTATCTATCTAGCTATCAATCTACCTCAAAATCATTACACAGAACAGTATGTATATTATTATTCTTGCACCAGGGCCGTCTGTTGAGTAGGTCTTCTAGTGACCAGAAACCTACCAGTTACACCTTAAACAAAGGCAAATAAACAATGGGCTCCATTTATTAATTGTCAAGCAGATCATTTCCGCCGGACCTGCTGCAATTTAACATTGCAGAAGCATTGCTATGTAGTGTGTAGTTAGTAATTTAACTTATATAAGTATGAACTAAACTAGATCTACGTGTAAAGGCCAGTGAAAAAAAAACAAATAGCTATAAACTCAAAGGGTGTAACATCACTCACGTTGTCAGGACATACAGCGGACTCCAAAAGTAACTACTCTTGCTACAGCTTCCCCCTAGGTGCACTACCACACACTGCTGGGATATAAAGGGGCCATGTCCTAATTACCAGAACTCCCTCCTCAAGGACTCAGCTGTGGGAGTTCCTATAAAAGCTCACTCAGCCCATCACTCTGGGCTGAGTTATTGCCTTTCTAACATGTTCCTGGTTCCTGTACGCCAAAGCATACTTATCTAATACCTGTATATGCTCACCTTGTTCATGAGACTCAAGCATACTTACCTTGTACCTGCATATGCTCACCTTGTTTCAGAGACCAAGCATACTTATGTGATACCTGAGTATGCTCACCTTGTTCCTGAAGTTGTACCTATCTGGTATCTCATGACAAACTCACTAATAGTACCCGCTGGGTATTGTGTGCCTGCTGAGAACCTGTATCTACTAAACCAGCGAAACCTTTCCTCAAACCAGCTGTGTCCACTGTACCTATTTTGTACCCAAAGTCTCACCAACAGTACATGCTGAGTATCCTATGCCTGCTGAGAATCCTGTGTCTGCTTTCCTCTTACCAGCTGTACCTATCAGGTATTCTGTTACAGTCTCAATCTTCACTGCACAATTCAAGCACCAGTGTCCATTGGACTTTGTTACTGTAAACTACTTAAGTAATCTGAACTCTGTTTTGTGACTTTAGTGTTGGGCATATGTTCAAACTTGCTGTTTCAGTAATCTTCAATTTCAGCTACCAACTGTTGTTTTGCTTATCAATCAGTAAAGCTTCAAAAAAGACTTTCATTGTTCTGTGTATCTGTTCCTACATTCTGAGTTCCATACACCCTAACCTCCTCACACACGTGGGAGATTGATATGCTATTTGGTTAAACAAACTAGAGTAGGCCCTGATGTTGCACTATGAAATGGATAATAAAGCAAATATATGATCTCTCTGCTGATGCTAGCTTGCTATAAGAGCTTACTAGTGGATTCTATAGGTGCTAGGGTAGAATATTCATGCAGCCTGAATGTCAACAAGAACCTCACCAGTTGTCCCCAAACATATTGTTCCTCTCTTCCGCAGCATAGGGCAAGGAAAATGGTTTGAGGGAAGTCCTCTCAGAACCATATTGTTTTCTTTTTCCTCAAATACAGTCCCAGCAGGAACATTTTCCTCCTGAGATGGGTTAGCAGCATCTTGACAAATTAAACTCAACTTCGTCTCTCTATATATTCAATCCAATCTCTTTTTTATTGTTATCTCAAAATCGTCAAATAAAACTTGCAGAGCTGTATAAAACTCCTCCATATTTGTTGCTCCAGTTTAACTTTGAAAGTGAAGCTAAAATACACCTTCCATCTGTTAACAGACAGTGACTTGTAGCAGCTCTACCAGATGGGGGGGGGGGCAGAATCCAAATACTAGGCCGCCACCAAAGACCTTATCAGTCCAGTTTTGACTTCCAGGTTCACATACAACAATCTTGACACAGTTGAATCCAGCAATCTATATTATATCTAAATCTCTTACTCTCAAGTGTAGAAAGTGCTTTTTACCAGAGATATCCGGCAGATATCCATTACTGGAAGCTCCTGATATTGCAGCTATACTTGGTAGCTACCCGGAAACACCCATTTTTTTTTTTTCAATTGAAATATTTTGTAATGTGTTTTACTGTGTATTTACTGTACATATTTTACATTCCGATGTTCTTTCTTTACATAGTACAATATATATAAATAAATATATATATATACACAAACATACTGTATATATATATATATATATATATATATATATATATATATATATATATATATATATATATATATATATATATATATATATATATATAATGGCCTCTATTTAACAAAGTCTGGCGGACCTGATCCGACAGTGCGGATCAGGTCCGCCAAACCTCGCTGCATATGGAGAGCAATACGCTCTCCATATTCAGCATTGCACCAGCAGTTCACAAGAGCTGCTTGTGCAACGCCGCCTCCTGCAGATTCGCGGCCAATCAGCCGCCAGCAGGGGGTGTCAATCAACCCAATTGTACTCGATCGGGTTGAATTCCGGCAATGTCTGTCCACCTGCTCAGAGCAGGCGGACAGGTTATGGAGCAGCGCTCTTTGTGACCGCTGCTTCATAACTGCTGTTTCTGGTGAGCCTGCAAGCTCGCCAGAAACACGGGGCATCAAACTCCATTCGGAGCTTGATAGATAGGCCCCAATAGCTGTACCTGTATATATTCATATAAAATACCTTGGTATGTCCGTTATAATGAATAAAAAGAATTATTGCATTCCGCTAATTATTATAATAAATAGTGTATTATTTCTATCATACACCAAGCATTTTGTCATGTCCCTGAGGCACTTCACTGAATTTATACTTAGAAAATAATTAATAAAATGTGCAAAGCATCTATAGTTTTTGGCAACAATTTAAGTATTTATTTAGGTTTCTTTCTTGTGAAAAATAATTTTAAAAATAAATGCAGGATATTTTATAAAAACCAGGCTATAAAGTTATGTCCCTCAGTTTGGACTCAACCCCGTCACACCAACCATTCTCCACCCATAATAATTAAAACTCAACCCATATGTGACATCATTGACCGGCAGTGATATCATTCAGCTCTCTTCTACATAGCATAAAATTAAGAAGAAAAATTATCACTTTTAAGCATTTTATTTTAATCAATAAATATATAAAATATAGTTATTTTGTTGCTGCCATGTAGTTTTCCTTTCTTACACCTCATGAGGAGCAGCGGCCATTTTGAGCAAAAAAACACAGCCCTGTCAAGTATGCAATTGTTTTGGGGGTTTTAAAACATATTAAATGGTTATGGTTTCAGTAAATATATAATAACTGAAATCATGACAACTCATATTTTTGTTACAAATAGAGTATTTGATGTAACATTTATAAGTTTAAGAAGCACCTGTTCAATATCAAACTGCAATATGCCTACTATCGTGAGCTATGGAGAACTATGGGGTCAATTTATTAAGGTGTGGGCGGACATTATACACTGTATCGTATCATGTTTGCCGCACATCTATTAATGCCGACAGCGATTTATCATTGAATTATCAGTTCTCGTGAACTACTGGTGCAATGCAGCCCCCCTGCAGATTTGGGGCCAATCGACTGGTAGCAGGGGGTGTCAATCAACCCAATCGGGCTGATTGCTGTCCACCACCTCAGAGGTGGCGGATGAGTTAAGGAGCAGCAGTCTTAGGACCGCTGTTTCTTAACTTCCGCTTCAGGCAGACCTGAAGCGGAGTCGGTCGGAAGCAGCATCCGCTGCTTCATAAATCGACCCCTAAGTCTGTAAATACGCATCAGAGATCCAATCTGTTCACTTTGGGTCCTCACACAAGCAAACCACTCTACATACTGGGGTAATGCATGTAGGGCAACAGTAGCTCATATGCTTCACCACAGTCTCCCCTTCCAGATACAAAGGACCTCCTGCTAAATGGAAAAATCTTTATCCAGTGCTAGACTACCAAGCTGACACATGAAACTATTTTGAGTCAAGCCATGGGAAAGGGGCCCCTGATGGTGTGGGATGAGCATTAAAGAGAACAGCAGACAGGTTGGTGGCTAAAGGCCATGACATCCAAGATGCAAAGCAGCTGTATGAACACCTAATGTTTTTTGGGGAAAGTGCTGATGTTGAACGTGCAGTATAGATGATGCACAAGACTATAAAAGCAGTGCCCTCTTCAATGAGAATACACCAGGTCATCATCTTTGCTCCAGGTGAGCTGATTTGTCATGATGTAAGTTGCTTTTGTTCAACAAAGAAAGACCTAAACTGTACATGTTTTAACACACAGCACTTCAGTTTTGGTAAGAACATCCCAATGCCTACACAACCAGTAGACAACACACAACCCGTGGAAGTGGAGAAATGGGGAAATCTAGATGTTCTTGGACAGTGGTGCATACTGAGATATGATGATGACCTGTACCCAGGCATCATCCTTGACAAAGACGAAACAAGTGTTCAAGTCAAATGTATGCATCATGCTGGAACAAATAGATTTTTTTGGCCTTCTCATGATGATATCCACGGGTACCAATTTGATGAAGTCCTTGAGATGATTCCAGCTCCACAGCATGTGACATCTTGCCATGTAGAGGTTTTGAAAGGGATTTGGGCCAGACTCTCAAGATAAAAGCCTGACCAAAGAATTGCACACACACTCGGTAGCACAGTAATGTAGTGCTTATGTCAAGAAATATGAATTAGATTTAGCGCTTTACAGTTATTCTTTCAGTTTATAAAAATGTGAATAAAGTAACCAGTTTAAAATCTCGGTATTGTTAGGTCATGTTTGTGTTAGTATGGCACTTTTATATGTTGCAGTTTTGTTCCTGCAAAGAGGGATCTTTACCTACGCCTATTGAGTAAAAGGTTCTGTTCAGTAATGTGTGTGTGGTAACATGTTTTCAACTTTTAACAGGTTAGCATGCATTAAAAGTTTACTTCCAGTAGTGTTTGGGCACAAGTGAAAGAGCTAAATAGTGCACCACTTGTAATCTGGCCCTATGTGTCCCTGCAATTTGAGGAAATATTCTTGTTTTCATATTCATCTATGACACTTGTCAGTCTTGAATACCCTTTGTATTAGGGTTTTAAGAAGGTTGAGGGGGCCATTGTCATTTTGTCAGCGTGGTCGTGTAAATAGGGGTGAGACGTTGGCAGTTTTAAGTTATTTTAAAATATTGATTTTGCATTCAGATATTTTCTAATGCTGTAAATCACATCTGATACATTAATATAAAATTAACTTTAATGACCCTCTAATAAGCCTAAATGTTATAGTTTTTCGTCTGCATAAATACATTTTTCTGTTAGAATATTTATGTAATCTGAGCAGTTACTCTGATTACAATTGGAATGCTATTGATAGCTCAGGGTGCACTATCAATATTGCTTACAAAATTGCACAATTTTGTATGACAAGTCCATAGTAAAATAGAATAACCAGAGAATGTTTAGCACAGGCAACATCTCTCTAATGTGACATATTTTCAATGGATAGCGAGAACATTCTAAAAATTGCTCATATTAGTTGTGAATTATGTGTTGCACTCAAGCAAAAATTAGCTGGCATGCTGGATGATATATATATATATATATATATATATATATATATTGCATACAAAGAGAGAAGCGCTCTACCAGGAACGAACAACAGCTCAGTGGCTTGTTCTATGGCGATTTACCACCCGGAGGCAGCCTCTTTTAGACCAGTGTGCTTTTCACAGAAGAAAACTTTCCTGAAGTATATCAGTCTGATCCCGCCAAGTAAGGTCAGTCCAGCCCCGAAATACCAGGCAATTCTCCTCTGAACAAGGAACATGACAACCCCAGACGATCGTTTCGGCCTCCTATGGGCCTCGTCAGTGAGGTGCAGCCACATTCCTCTAAGCACACTGGGCAAGGAGTCCACGTCTGGTTTCCCCGATCACCCATAGGGAGACTTCCCCAGGGTCATAATAATTTGCATACAAAGAGAGAAGTGCTCTACCAGGAACAAACAACAGCTCAGTGGCTTGTTCTATGGCGATTTACCACCCAGAGGCAGCCTCTTTTAGACCAGTGTGCTTTTCACAGAAGAAAACTTTTCTGAAGTATATCAGTCTGATCCCGCCAAGTAAGGTCAGTCCAGCCCCTAAATACCAGGCAATTCTCCTCTGAACAAGGAACATGACAACCCCAGACGATCGTTTCGGCCTCCTATAGGCCTCGTCAGTGAGGTGCAGCCACATTCCTCTAAGCACACTGGGCAAGGAGTCCACGTCTGGTTTCCCCCATCACCCATAGGGAGACTTCCCCAGGGTCATAATAATTTGCATACAAAGAGAGAAGCGCTCTACCAGGAACGAACAACATCTCAGTGGCTTGTTCTATGGCGATTTACCACCCGGAGGCAGCCTCTTTTAGAACAGTGTGCTTTTCACAGAAGAAAATTTTCCTGAAGTATATCAGTCTGACCCCGCCAATTAAGGTCAGTCCAGCCCCTAAATACCAGGCAATTCTCCTCTGAACAAGGAACATGACAACCCCAGATGATCGTTTCGGCCTCCTATGGGCCTCGTCAGTGAGGTGCAGCCACATTCCTCTAAGCACACTGGGCAAGGAGTCCACGTCTGGTTTCCCCCATCACCCATAGGGAGACTTCCCCAGGGTCATAATAATTTGCATACAAAGAGAGAAGCGCTCTACCAGGAACAAACAACAGCTCAGTGGCTTGTTCTATGGCGATTTACCACCCGGAGGCAGCCTCTTTTAGACTAGTGTGCTTTTCACAGAAGAAAACTTTCCTGAAGTATATCAGTCTGATCCCGCCAAGTAAGGTCAGTCCAGCCCCGAAATACCAGGCAATTCTCCTCTGAACAAGGAACATGACAACCCCAGACAATCGTTTCGGCCTCCTATGGGCCTCGTCAGTGAGGTGCAGCCACATTCCTCTAAGCACACTGGGCAAGGAGTCCACGTCTGGTTTCCCCCATCACCCATAGGGAGACTTCCCCAGGGTCATAATAATTTGCATACAAAGAGAGAATCGCTCTACCAGGAACGAACAACAGCTCAGTGGCTTGTTCTATGGCGATTTACCACCCGGAGGCAGCCTCTTTTAGACCAGTGTGCTTTTCACAGAAGAAAACTATCCTGAAGTATATCAGTCTGATCCCGCCAAGTAAGGTCAGTCCAGCCCCGAAATACCAGGCAATTCTCCTCTGAACAAGGAACATGACAACCCATGACGATCGTTTCGGCCTCCTATGGGCCTCGTCAGTGAGGTGCAGCCACATTCCCCTAAGCACACTGGGCAAGGAGTCCACGTCTGGTTTCCCCCATCACCCATAGGGAGACTTCCCCAGGGTCATAATAATTTGCATACAAAGAGAGAAGCGCTCTACCAGGAACGAACAACAGCTCAGTGGCTTGTTCTATGGCGATTTACCACCCGGATTCAGCCTCTTTTAGACCAGTGTGCTTTTCACAGAAGAAAATTTTCCTGAAGTATATCAGTCTGATCCCGCCAAGTAAGGTCAGTCCAGCCCCTAAATACCAGGCAATTCTCCTCTGAACAAGGAACATGACAACCCCAGACGATCGTTTCGGCCTCCTATGGGCCTCGTCAGTGAGGTGCAGCCACATTCCTCTAAGCACACTGGGCAAGGAGTCCACGTCTGGTTTCCCCCATCACCCATAGGGAGACTTCCCCAGGGTCATAATAATTTGCATACAAAGAGAGAAGCGCTCTACCAGGAACAAACAACAGCTCAGTGGCTTGTTCTATGGTGATTTACCACCCGGAGGCAGCCTCTTTTAGACTAGTGTGCTTTTCACAGAAGAAAACTTTCCTGAAGTATATCAGTCTGATCCCGCCAAGTAAGGTCAGTCCAGCCCCGAAATACCAGGCAATTCTCCTCTGAACAAGGAACATGACAACCCCAGACGATCGTTTCGGCCTCCTATCGGCCTCGTCAGTGAGGTGCAGCCACATTCCTCTAAGCACACTGGGCAAGGAGTCCACGTCTGGTTTCCCCCATCACCCATAGGGAGACTTCCCCAGGGTCATAATAATTTGCATACAAAGAGAGAATCGCTCTACCAGGAACGAACAACAGCTCAGTGGCTTGTTCTATGGCGATTTACCACCCGGAGGCAGCCTCTTTTAGACCAGTGTGCTTTTCACAGAAGAAAACTTTCCTGAAGTATATCAGTCTGATCCCGCCAAGTAAGGTCAGTCCAGCCCCGAAATACCAGGCAATTCTCCTCTGAACAAGGAACATGACAACCCAAGACGATCGTTTCGGCCTCCTATGGGCCTCGTCAGTGAGGTGCAGCCACATTCCTCTAAGCACACTGGGCAAGGAGTCCACGTCTGGTTTCTCCCATCACCCATAGGGAGACTTCCCCAGGGTCATAATAATTTGCATACAAAGAGAGAAGCGCTCTACCAGGAATGAACAACAGCTCAGTGGATTGTTCTATGGCGATTTACCACCCGGAGGCAGCCTCTTTTAGACCAGTGTGCTTTTCACAGAAGAAAACTTTCCTGAAGTATATCAGTCTGATCCCGCCAAGTAAGGTCAGTCCAGCCCCGAAATACCAGGCAATTCTCCTCTGAACAAGGAACATGACAACCCCAGACGATCGTTTCGGCCTCCTATGGGCCTCGTCAGTGAGGTGCAGCCACATTCCTCTAAGCACACTGGGCAAGGAGTCCACGTCTGGTTTATATATATATAATGTGTGTGTGTTTGTGTGTATGTGTATATACAGTATGTAGCCAGAACTGGCTTTTGTAGCATGCCCTATAGAAGTCTATGAAAAGAGGGACTAAGCGCGGCCACACTATCTAACTGCAGGTGTTAGTGCACCTAAGGCTTTTGCTCAAGCAAAAAACTTTAGAGAATAGAAGCGCTATTGATTGAATTTGAGTATTGTTAGTGCGCTTAATAGCGCCAATATTTTTGTGCTCCACGTGTAATCTAGGCCTCATTTGGCAGCTCCTCCAGTGAATTGGAATGGCATATATAAAAGAAAATAGACTAAGCGCAAATGAAGGCACCTACAGCTCTTTACAATAGGTTTCCTAGTAAACCTAAACGTTACAAATGTGGAAGAGAAACGTAAAGAGCGCTTAAGCAAAAGGCTAGGTGATATATGTAAAAAGCAATCTGATGGAAATATGCAGAAAATTTGATTTGTATAATGCAATATACGGCGATCATATAGCTAAAAACACATATTAACATAAAATAAGGTAAAGGCATGTGATTGCAGGGAGAGACGTCCGGTTTGGGGGCGGAGCATGCAGGTGCTTGCTGCTTCGTGCTAATACTACCTGGAAGGGAACCATACCCTTCCCCCTCAACGCAGTGACCCTTACCTGAAAAGGTGGAGTTGGGTTTGGATCTAGGGGAACAGATCCACGTGCTGGAAGATAGAATGCTTTACGTGGTTTATGGTCAGCAATTGCTAACTGAGAGTCAATAAATCACAAAGCTACATACATTAAAGTTCGGTCAAAGTGGAGCTGCAATAAAGCTAAATTGATCTTCAGTGAGATATCACAAGGGAACTGGCTAAACGCTAAGAACTTTCTATATTGGAATAACTGCCCAATATTTAAATGATAAGTTGCGGTGCTGAGAGCATGCCGGAATCCTAAGTGTACGTGAACTACAGACCCACAAGTTAATAATCCCGTGTGCCCCAGAGATTGTTCCCAGGACAGCGGAACGCTCGATTCTTAAGACAGGATTTCTTTTTTTGCCTTACCGGTGTGGATTGCTAAGGTGGCCACGATAGTGCTTGGGGCTACGGATTCGTAGGAGGGGATCCTATGGTCTGAGGGGTCCGATTACATCACAAGCCGGAAGCACAGGAGGACGGCATCTAGTGGGACAAGGAAACTGTAGGACTGGAGTGGATTACCTACACACAGACGCCGAGGACATAAACGCTGTATTGGAAGAACAAAAGCTGCTGAGAGGCAGGGGTAAGCGAGTTTACAGTGGAACTTGGTGTACTGAGCTCTACTTTAACTATAGCAGCTACCTTACTTGTCCTGCCGCAGACTTTGTCATATGGTTTAAAACGCTCACAAACGTATAATTGCTACTTCACGTTTATGTCAGCAATTTTTGTCAATTTAATGCATGATCCCTATTATATATATCACCCTATAAAATTGGGATCCCCTCCCCAGGCACTTGGAAAATGAAATATAAGGCACCATGAGTATATTTAAATCGCAGAAGATTCTCCTAAACTAACAGGGAAACTGAATGAAGTTAAAAAGCTTACCCTGACTGTGTGCATAAATTTGGGAGAACTGGACATAAATACATTTGACTGGGGTGACGGGGGGACAATTGAGGAAGGGACTTACCGAAATCTATGTATGGAAATGAAATATTAATGCAGTTCACGGTCAACGTGCTTAAATACAATTAGTCAGAGCAATCATAAGGGCTGACAACTATAAATAATAGAGTACACTGAATTCTAGGTGGAAGTGCTCTCAAAGGGCTTGTTTTCTTTTTTTTTTTTTGTGCAATTTTGGAAATTGGTGAAAATTTGATGTAAGGATCATATATGATATTCGTGGACTTGGACCATCTGAGCTATTTACAGCTCAGTTAGTGATAAGATCTGGAAAAGTCATAAAAGAAATAACTTTGCCCTGTAATAATATTAATATATGTCCTATGGAACCTGAATAGACATTTTTCTTACTAGAGGACTGTATGTATTCTTTTGGTACTGAGGAAGAAGAAGTACACCTCAAAAATCTGGATTAATAATTGTGCAGATATTTAATGAATATATTGTAATACTGTTGGGTTAAGAGATTATACTCTGTCCTGTAAAATTGTATCCTATAACTAGAGAATTTATTACACATATCCCTATTTCCTAGAAAAGAAGCTGGTCTTATCACACACACTCACGCGATACACAAGTATCAGTAGCACAATAAGATAATTAATTTAGTCACTCTTTCTCCTTTTTTTTTTTTTTTTTTTTTTTTTTTTCTTCTCTCTTGTCACTCTAATCACAAATACACTCTCTCTTTTTCACATTGGTCACATTTGGGTTGATAACCCATATAGTTTTATGGATACATTTTTGTCACAAACTAAAAACAAATCTCCAGCTATGGCAGCTAGGAATAGGGACAAGAAAACTAAAGGAAGCAACGAATCTATGCTAGAAGTAAGTCATGAGACTTCAAATCAGGTAGATACTCAGACACTGATTAAAAAAATCTCAGAGATCTTTATCCCATAATTTGACCAAGTAAAGGAACAAATATCAGGGTTAACAACTGAATTTAGGCAATTTTCAAAGAGACTCACTGAGGCGGAACAGAGGATTTCCGATATAGAAGACAGTAATACTGTAAGTGAGAATAAAATAACTAAAATGGAACAAAGTGTAAGGGATTTACAATATAAAGTTGATGACTTAGAAAACAGGGCCAGAAGGAACAATCTTAAAGTAATAGGTCTCCCTGAAAAAACACAGCATAGGGACTTGAATAAATTTATGTCTATTACTTTACCCGAGATATTGGAAGTTCCATCCAAAGATATACCCTTTGTAATTGAGAGAAGCCACAGAATTGGCCCTGCCAGAGAAGATAGAAGTAGTGACAAACCTAGGCCCATAATAGCCAAATTTCTTAATTTCCAAGACAAGTTAAAAATGCTCCAATATTATAGGAAAAAGAAGGAAGTAATTATTGAAGGGAAAAAAATACTTATATTTCAAGATTATTCTATAGAGGTTTCCAATAAACGAAGAGAGATGGCCCCGATATGTACTCAATTGATAAACAAAGGACTAAATGCTACACTAATTTATCCAGCTAGGATCCGTATACAAGGAATAGAGGGGATCAAAATGTTGGAGAATAGTAAAGAAGCAGAATTGTATATGGTAGGAGTGAAATAAATAGAATTGAGGAAGACTTTCCCTAATAAAATTAATGGTGGGAAGGCCGAATTGTTATGTAGCACAGATTTTTATTGCTAGATATAATCCTAGAAAACGTGATGCATCTAAGTCTGTATTTTTTAGTTTTATTTTTGTTCCTTTTTTTTTTTGTGTCTCTCCTCTCATACTTGGTTAAATTTTATAACGAATACAAGATAAACTATGCCTGGTCAGATTAAAATTACTTCATGGAACGTGGGGGGAATTACCTCTCCAAAAAAAAGGAAAGCAATGCTTAAACAATTAAAAATATTAGGAACAGATATAGCACTATTCCAGGAAACCCATTTAAAAAAGGGGAATTGGAAAAATTGAAAACCAATTGGGTCGGGACAGTGCTTGGAACTCCTTGTAAAAGCAGAAAGAAGGGTGTGGCCATTCTTATAAAAAAAAACTTACAATATATAATAAAATCTTGTTCGTTAGACCCAAATGAAAGATATATGATTCTGAATATAGAACTAGAGGGGAAAACATTTACAATATGTAATATATATGGCCCAAATGAATATTCTCCCAAATTTTGGCTGAATTTGCAGGTTCATATCTTGAAGGAAATGGAGGGCACATTGTTATTAGCTGGTGATTTTAACATGGTATGCCAAATACCGATAGATAGATTCAGATTGGGGATAACTTCTAAGAAGAGTAGAAGAGATAAACTTGAAACTAACCTCCTTAAAAAACTTATGCATAATTTGCAATATAAAAGATATATGGAGGGAAAATAATCCAGTGAGCAAAGACTACACATGTGTATCCAAAGCCTATAAAACTTTTTCCAGATTAGACATGTTCCTGATTTCCGAAAAATTATTCGGAGTTGAAGCAGAAGCTAAAATAAGAGAGATAATAATTTCTGATCATGCCCCAATTACTTTAAATCTGCAAATAAATGTCTGTAACTCTCAAATAAAAAGATTTCGCTTCCCTGTATACTTATTAGGGGATGTAAAATTTAATGCTTATCTAACTGAAAAATGGCAAGAATATGCGTCCAATAATCATGAATATCTAGATAGACCTGACATCTTTTGGGAAGCGTCTAAAACGGTAATGTGAGGTGAAACCATAGCGTATAGAAGTAGGATAAAGAATAAACAGAGGAAGAGAGAGAAGGAAATAATACAGAGACTTACGTCAGCATATAATAGAGTCCTAAGCGAACCTTCTAAAAACAATTGGAAGAGATATGAAGAAGCTAAAGATGCCAGAGAACTATGGATACTTAATAGTATTTCACAACAAGAGATTAGAGCCAGCTCAAAATATTATAGATTTGGAAATAAATCTGGAAAACTTCTTGCAAAATTAGCTAATAAATCAAGAGGACATAACTTTATAGGCTCATTGAATAAAGATGGGTTAATATTGGGTAAAACAGAAGATATTATGAAATCACTAGAAGAATATTATCAAAATGTTTATAAGGCAGAAACACCAAACTTATTAAATAAAGAAAAATTTTGGTCAGGACTAAAACTTCCCACCATAGACATAGATAAAATGAATAGAATTATAGAACCAATTACGGAAAAGGAGATTGAAAAGGCAATAAAAAACTTGAAGAATAATAAATCTCCAGGTCCAGATTTATTGCCAAACGAATATTATAAAATATTGTTAAGTCATATAATACCTAGTCTAAAGTCCTTATTCAATGCATATTTTATAGAAGGTAAAGAGATATCAGCTAACTTTATCTCATCTTGGACCTCATTAATACTTAAACCTAATAAAAAAAGCGATCAGATGGATTCTTATAGACCTATATCTCTCTTGAATGGAGATTATAAATTATTGACAGGAATAATGGCTGATAGATTCCAAACAATACTTAAAGCGGTAATACATGAGGATCAAACAGGATTTTTGAAAGGTAGGAACTCTGCATCCAATATTAGAAAAGTCTTCCTGGTATTGGATTATTATAAAAAACAAGATAAGATCCCTTTGCAAACTAAGAAACAGGACATAGCAATTATATCTTTGGATGCACAAAAGGCCTTTGACTCAATAGATTGGAATCATCTATATACCTCACTTAGGAATTTTGGTTTTCATGAAAGAGTCATTAAATTAATTGAAAATTTATATAATTTCCCAAATACTGCGCTATTAGTAAATGGTCAAATATCGAATAAGATAACCTTGAAAAGGGGTACTAGACAGGGATGCCCTCTATCTCCCTTATTATTTGACATTGTAATAGAACCACTTGCATGCGTACTCAGAGAGAGAATGGAAGGTATCAAAATAGATCAATATGAGTGTAAGATAGCTTTATATGCAGATGACCTACTTTTATTTGGAAGAAATTTGGAAAAAAATATCCCTATAGCCATGGAAATAATAGATACTTTTAGTTCTTTCTCTGGATATAAAATAAATCCTAGTAAATCTGAAATGATGCTGATCCATGGACAAATCAATTCCAGAAATAACCAATTCTTTAAAATAGCACAAGATGGCATAAAATATCTAGGAATTTATATCTCCCCATATGAGGACAGATGGTATGGCATGAACTATATACCATTATTTAAGAAGATAAAAGATGAACTTAAGTTTTGGACCAAACTACCCCTATTAAAAGATGAACTTAAGTTTTGGACCAATTAATTTATATAAAATGATAATCTTTCCAAAATATATTGTATATTATGCAAAATATTCCACTTCCGATTCTTAAAAGAGATTTTAAAATGCTGCAATCAGATATTCAAAAATACCTATGGAATGAAAAAAAAAACCAGAATATCCTTGAGTAAACTATATTTACAAAAGGAAAGTGGGGGACTTGTACTCCCAAATCTGGAATATTATAATTGGATAATTCTGAGTCGGATAGTGGTAGAGTGGTTTTCAGAAATTGCATATTATACAATACCAAGGATAGAACATTTTTTTTTCCTCAACTTAAATTACAAAATATTACACATATACCATGTCAAGAATTACCTATAGAGGTTAAGAAATCAAAAACAATGTATTATCCTATTTGGGCTTGGCAGAAAATATGTGCAAAACTTAAAATACAATCAGGTATGTCCAAATATTTAGAAATACAGAACAATCCGGCATTCCCGGAAGGTATAAACTCTGTATTTAGAAATTGGGAAAGAAGAGGTCTGAAATTTGCACATCAAATTATAAATCAAGAAAGAAAATATGTCAAGACCTTTGAAATGTTAAAGGAAGAGTTTTCTCTACAAAATAATTAAGTTTTTGCTTTTTTGCAAATTAAACATTAGGTAGACAAAATTATTAGAAATTTTGGGTATGAATGGAATTTGGGAAGAATGAAATCTCGGATAGGAATGATTAGGCAAGGAATATACTCCATATCACCTTGGTATAAAGAAATGCTGATACAAGAGGGTTTTGCTAACTTGGAACAGCTAATTAGAAAGTGGAGTCCCTACATAAACCAGATAGATATAGACTATCTAAAAGAATCAATACAGAGAATAGCTAAAACAACACTGTCAGAGACATGGATGGAGGCACATATAAAATTGTTGTACAAAACATATTATACCCCTAAAAAAGGAGCAGAATGGGGCAACAAGGAGTTTGATAAATGTCCTAAATGTAGACTATATGCAGCAGACCTCATTCATATGATATGGGAATGCCCAATGATCAAACAGTTTTGGTCAAAAATTGAATATTGGCTCTCAAAAATTTCTCATAGACAAAGTTATATCAATCTAGAACAAATAGTATTCTTGAATACTAATAAAAGCACGGAGCAAGATGATAAATTAATAGATACGGCTGTACTTACTGGTAGAAGTGTAATATTTAAAAACTGGAATAATAGAAAAAATCTAAAATTCAAAGAATGGAAGAACTTCCTCATGAAACAAATGATTATAGAACAATATGCCGTGCAAGCACATAAGGAGAATGAAGTTAATATGTTCTTTAAAAAATGGGGCTCTTTGATAAGCTCATTAGATAGAGCTCAACAAGATCAGTTACTATTCCCATTCAGACATTTGATGCCTGCTCTCTCCTTGTCTCTTGCTAGGGAAGGTTAAAAGAACCAATGTAAGGGAAGAAGAAAATATGTCTGAGGACGGTGAAGGAGAGTTTTTTTTTTTTTTGTTTGTTTTGTTTTGTTTTGTTTTATTTCTTTTTATTGGTAATAATGAATACTGGAAAATTCCAAGCAATGTTAGGTACAATAATAGCTTTATTTAAATATTAATTGATCGTTGTGAAAGAGATCTAGAAGATATTGAGATAATTTGTTTTCTTTTCATGTGAATTATTTCTCAAAGTTTTAGTATATTGTTTATCTATGTTTTGCTTTCTTTTTATGATGTTTTTTCTCAATATGTAAAATTTGTACGGACCTTATATTGCTGGTTTAAATAAATATATATAAAAAAAAAAAAAACCATAAAATAAAATCATGGATCCATGAAATAAACATACATAATAATAGTTAAAAATCTGTAAAAATGGTACATATTCTATAGCAAATAGAGTCAGAAATGTTCGGGTATGTGATACAAATTAGTGTCCAAAAGAATAAAAATATGTGATGAGTAAGTGTTCAGTATCCAAATTGAAGAGAATTCAAATTGAAGAAAATCCAAGAAAAAATATATAAAAAAATGTGAAATAATATGTGAAAAGATGAAGTTGTGCAAAAAATATGCAAAAATTAACACGCAAAAATTAAGATAAAAATAAAAACAAACTTGCTGTGAGTGGATAAAATGATGTGGGTCCAACATCAGATCCCTTGGAGTTGGTTGGTGATTTTCCTTTGTATGCTAGTGATTGAAAATGGGACAATCCTGAAGTATCCTATGCAAAAAATAAAACAATAGTGCAGAGTAGCTATAACACCATGATAAGGTATTAAAAATAGGCTTACCAGTTCTTTGCCAATACGTTTCGGCCTATAATAGGCCTTTATCAAGACTAAAAACTGTGAGTGACTGTTAGCCTTAAATAGGGGATAGTAAGAGAACTTAATTGATTTGTTTGGGTTCCAAAACCAGTTTTGGAACCTCCCACTTCCTGTAGGTCATTGTTTTCTAGAGGAGAGAGATAGGGGGTGCCCTTGGTGAACCAGAATATGTTAGTACAGCTAAAATAACAGTAGGTCAGATGCACTCAGATGATGTAATAATTTATCCTAGGAGAAATATCAATCACAAATGATTTAGATGATATATATCACAATTAAGTGAATGATATATATCACAAATAAATAAATTATATCCTATAATAATGTATCATCAGAGGAATATTAATCACAATTAAGTAGATGATATATAAACTAGTGGTACAGTAATTCTAATAGGTAGATGATAACCTATATTGATGTATCATTGAAGAAATATTAATCACAATTAGGTAGGGGATATATAAACCAGTGATACAGTAGTTCTAATAGAAGTTGTCAAAAAACATATTGTGGTCAATATACCAACAGATAAATAGTAAATGTTTACAGTAAAAGTGGTAATAATGTAGTAATTTAATTACGGTGATTTCACAAAGGTACAGTGGATGATTCGGGTCAAGGCAGCTGTCTGAGTAAGGATCAAGGCCCAGATCCTGGATCAAAAATCTTTAGGACAGAAGCGCCACATGGCCCAATATTGTTGGAAGAATATATATAACAATTAAAAGTGTAATGACACACTCACATTTGGTGAGACACCCCTAGTGGTGTAGAAGAAGCGGCCTGGGATCATATATAATCACCCAGCAGACTGACCTCCAGTGGCTGATCAACACCCTGTAGATGGTAAAAACAAATACAGCGCCAATATGGCCTAGTATTGTATGGACGTATAAAAACAGTATGTGGTAATGGATGTACTCACATTTGGTAGTGCACCTCCCTTTGTGCACTAGAGGCAAACTGGGATCAAACAGTCACCCAGTAGACTGATAACCAGTAAGACAGGAACTCCCAGCAGTCCAAAAATGAACCAATGTGAAGTGAAAAGATCTGGCAGCAAGTGGTAAGTATAATCAAAACGTACTTTATAAAAATATATAAAAATACTATCAACGCATTTCTTATTCAACCAGTGGATTTTTCATCAGGCTTAATACAATGAGTAAGCAAAAAAACCCACTTGCTATATATGCCTAACCAATTAACCTATACAACGTACAACACTTGAGGTGGGTGTTACCTAATTAGACCTGTCATAGTAGGTCACATGAACCTGCCCTAAATGAATATATCTTTAAACACATCAGTATTAAACATCAGTGAATAATTATACATAGAAACATAGAATTTGACGGTAGATAAGAACCAAAAAGGCCCATCAAGTCTACCCATATTACATGTTACTTTTTCCTTAGGATAGCCTTATGCATGTCCCAGGCATTTTTAAATTCCTTTACAGTTTTTGTGTTTACCACCTCAAATGGAAGTTCATTCCATGAATCCACCACCCTTTCTTTAAAAAAATGCTTCCTTAAATTTCTCCTGAATCTGCTACCCTCTAACTTTAGATTGTGACCCCTTGTTTTGGTATTTATTTTTTTTGTGAAAAATGCTTTAAGCTTCTATTTTATTAAATCCCTTCATATATTTGAAGGTTTCTATCATGTCACCTCTTTCCCTTCTATCCTCGAAACTATACATATTTAGATCATAGAGTCTTTCTTTGTACATTTTATATTTTAGACCATGTACCCTTTTAGTAGCCCTCCTTTGGACAGCTTCTAGTTTATTTATATCTTTCTCTTTCTGAAGATATGGTCTCCAGAACTGTACACAGTATTCTAGATTTGGTCTAACTAATGATCTGTAAAGTGGCATAAGAACCTTGCTATTTCTGCTACTAAAACCTCTTCCAATGCAACCAAGCATTTGACTGGCCTCGCTGGCTGCACTGCGGCATTGTGTACCAAATTTTAAATCATCTGAAATAATAATTCCCAAATCCCTTTCTTATTTAATTACAGTCAGTAATGTACCATGGATCCTATATGCATAATTTTGCTCTTGGTAATATTACATTTCAGATCCCATTTATTTGACCAGTCCTCTAGTTTATTAATATCACAGTTCATTTGATCAACTCCTCCTGGAACATCTACCCTGTTACAAATTTTTGTATCATCAGCAAACAAGCAAACCTTCCCCTTAAGCCCACTTCCAATATCACTTATGAACATGTTAAACAGAACAGGCCCAAGAACTGACCCTTGGGGAACACCACTAGTAACTGATGCCTCATTTGAATGTAGTCCATTAATTGAAACCCTCTTTCATCTATCTTTAAGCCAGAATTCTACCCACTTAACAATCTTAGCATCTATTCCAAGGCAATACATTTTGTGAATAAGTTTGTTGTGTGGGACGGTGTCAAATGCTTTGCTAAAGTCTAGATATGCAACATCTACGGCTCCTCCCTGGTCTATTATTTTAATTACATGGTTAAAGAAATCAATTAGATTAGTCAGGCATGATCTTCCAGCAGTGAAACCATGCTGTCCATTGTCTTCTAAGTTGTTTGTCTGAATGAAAGATACAAGTCTTTCCTTTAAAAGAGTTCCATTAATTTCCCTGCAATTGAGGTCAAACTGACTGGCCTATAGTTAGCAGAATCTTCCCTACTACCCTTTTTATGAAGAGGGACTACATTGGCAATTTTCCAGTCTTTTGGAACAACTCCTCTTAGAAGTGACTGATTAAATAAATCAGCTAATGGAGTAGCTATTACGGATCGAAGTTCTCTTAGAACCCTTGGATGAATATTATCTGGACCCACAGACTTATTAACTTTTATTTTTGATAAAGCCTTGAAACCTCTTCCTCTGTAAAAAGAAAAGTACTACTCACATTATTTACAGTAACATCCCTTAATAGCATCTCACTATTTTTGCCATCTGTTGTAAAGACTGAACAAAAGTAATCATTTAAACAGTTTGCTATTTGTTTATCTTCTTCCACTACTCTATCCTCATTCTTTAGTCTAACTATCCCTCTGTTAGTTTTTCTCTTTTCACTGATATATCTAAAGAAGGTTTTGTCACCATTTTTTACAGATTGTGCCACTTTCTCTTCGGCATCAGATTTAGCCTTTCTGATTAACTGTTTTGTCATCTTTTGATGGGTTCTCCATTTTTATTTATCCTCTTCTGAGCCAGTGAGTTTGAATTTTTTATAGACTGTCTTTTTTGTCTTAACTGCATGTGCTACTTTCTTTTTCTTTTACTTTTACAAACAAGCCTAATACAGTGTTTAGTTGCATCTAGAATATAATTTTTAAATTATTCCCACTGTTCCTGTAATCTGTGACATCCCTTTTAGGGATTCATCTAGGTATCTGCCCATGTAAGAAAAATCATCATATACAGTATATGACATATAATGATGTAGTATATATGTAACAGAAAGAGAAAACACGCATGATCAGATAATGGTGAAAAGAAAATTATATAATAAGAGTGATCTTTATTCTACTCTAACATACTTTATATGTGTTATTGCTATGTCTTAGATCAAAATAGTGCTTGTGAAATGAACGTGCACCCTGTTACTGACACTAGTATGAATGAATCTACAACGTGTATATACAAGTGTGCATTAGGATTGATAAATTCAGATTACTATACCTTATTTAAGTGTTATATTACATTTCGGACGGTACCATTATGTTAAATGTCCGGCAGTGTGCGTCCCTGCACATATTTGAACAGCACACATATCCTTGCTTACTTGTGCGGAAGTCACCGACTTTTTATTCAGTGTTTGTTGGTGTAATGAAATACCAATGTGGGTGATTTTATTCCCCAAAGAGAATCGTCTGAAGCTTTGATTGTCATGGCGCAGGAGAAGGGAGGTGGAATAGCTTCAAGATGCCTACGTGTCAGAATATGATCGGGCGGGCAGGCTATACACACCAACTGAGATGCCGAGGCCATTGGTAGACCTCAGTTGTGACGTGGTATGTGGGTGGGAACCGGGCTCAGAAGCCAATACGGCAGGGCACTATATATGTGCTCGGTGACGTCACCTGCTAGCACACAGGATTTCTAACAATAACCCGAACATCTGAAACTCACAAGTCACGGGATGAAATGTGTACATAAGCATGATGAGATTGGCAAAGTGGATTCAGTGGTCACAGAGTGTCGTCAATAACCCAATAAATATTAATTGTTTCCTAGTTTGTATATGATACCCAAAATAGCTTATATATCAGGAGTAGCGTTTGGTAGCATCAGAGCCAAAATGTAACTAATGTGGCAAAACGAAACCGGATATGACGTCAGAGCCAAAACGAAACTAATGTGGCAAAATAGTTGGAACCGGTATAGATACGTAAACATCCGGGAACCAACATTTATAACAATCACAACACTTATGACATATAGGATGAAACAATCCAATCTATATATCAATAAGTAGATGTCTAGAATATTGCCACAATAGCTTACAGATATGACGCTACCAAACGCTATTCCTGATATATAAGCTATTTTGGGTATCATTTACAAACAAGAAAACAATGACCCACAGGAAGTGGGAGGTTCCAAAACTGGTTTTCCCAAACAAATCAATTAAGTTCTCTTACTATCCCCTATTTAAGGCTAACAGTCACTCACAGTATTTAGTCTTGATAAAGGCCTATTATAGGCCGAAACATGTTGGCAAAGAACTGGTAAGCCTATTTTTAATACCTTATCACAATGTTATAGCTACTCTGCAGCACTAATGTTTTATTTTTTCCACAGGATACTTCAGGATTGTCACATTTTCAATCACTAGCATACAAAGGAAAATCACCAAGCAACTCCAAGGGATCTGATCTTGGACCCACATAATTTTATCCACTCACAGCAAGTTTATTTTTATCTTAATTTTTGCATGTTACTTTTTGCATATTTTTTGCACATCTTCATCGTTTCACATATTTTTTCACATGTTTTGATATATTTTTTCTTGGATTTTCTTCAATTTGGATTCTTTTCAATTTGGATATTGAACACTTACTCATCACATATTTTTATTCTTTTGGACACTGATTTCTATCACATACCCGAACATTTCTGACTCTATTTGCTATAGAATATGTACTATTTTTAGTAATTTTTAACTATTATTATGTATGTTTTTTTTCATGGATCCATGATTTTATTATATGTTAATATGTGCTTATAGCTATATGATTGCTGGATATTGCATTATCCAAATAAAATTTTCCGCATAATTTTCCGCATATTTCCATCAGATTACTTTTTACATATCTCACCTAACGTTTTGCTTAGGCGCTCTTCCACATTTGGAATGGCATATACAAAGAAGAAAATAACTAGTAGAGAAGGGGGTAAGTCACGCAGCAATGGACAGCAGATTATAAATATATATGTATATGAATATATACATATATATTATTAACATATATATGTATATACACATATCAATACATAAATATATATGTATATATTCATATACATATATATTTACAGGGAACACACAGTTCCCATAGACCGCTTTGTAAAGGCACTTGTCAATGCCTTTTTTATAACACCCCACACCACCAACTTTAACCCCTCATGACTGCTTTTTGCAGGGGTTTTTATTAAAAAAAATTCTGCATCATTTTTTTTATAGAAAATAATAATCTTTATTTTGGGGGCAATTGGGGGTTATTTGGGGGGCAACTGGGGGTTATTTTGAAAATTAACCAGAGGTAACAATAACCAGTCACTTGTAATGGTTAGTCATTTATGATGCACCCGTAAACGGGCAAATTTGCCTGTTTACGTGTGCGCGATAAATAAGCACTCCAATAATAATCTAGACCAAAATGTTTAAATATGAATAATAAAAGCAATAGTATATGTTATCCTTTAGTTTGTTTGCTTTTCTTTTAAGTTTAGTCTGAAATTTAGGGTTTTCCAGTTCTGTTAATTGGAATTGCAAACTGAAGACTTTACAAGCCTAGCCATGCTACAAATCTATAGCTAATTGGCTTCAGCAAAACAATGAAGATCTGCTAACAAAATGACAGTGCTAAACTTTCTCTATTCCAATAACCTGTAGGTTGGATCTGCTTTTCCAGATAAGGAAAGTAGGTTTTAAGTTTATCTATTAAAAACATTTGCAGCAAACAAGGTGTTAATGTTTTAAAAAATTCTCATTGCAAGATTGCAGACTGACCTTTTAACTTAAATAATGATCATTATTTATTCCTTGAATGCTAAATTTGGTACAGCATAATAGATCAATATTGTCTTCAGAGACGAAATTTACCATTAGTTTCACAACTTTCAATGGTGTATAATTAGTTTTCTGGGTGATTGTGTCTGTCTATTTAAATGTATTATCTTCTTTAAAATTGACACGTTACTCAAACAATTTTATGAAAAAGCAGTTAAACATGTTACAAACTTTTTGTCTTTGAAAAGTAATTAACTAAATGATGCTCACTAAATAATATTAATAGCATAAATAAAAAAAATGTATTTTATATAAATGTGCATGTGCCAGTGAATTAATACTTTATAAGGACATTCTAGTGTAAGCATGGCTGGGGATATTTAACCACATCATAAGCATCTTGAAATGTTCTCAAAGGGCCAGATTACAAGTGGAGCGGGAGTTTGTGCTTGCGTTTGAGTATTTAAACCGCTAGAAGTCATTTTTGTGCGCTCTGAGATTTGTGCTCGTATTACTAATTTAAAGTAAAAAGTTTGTGTTCTCGCGTTTGCAAATAGACTTTAAGAAATCACAAATGCAAAATCACATTACGGCATAGACTTCAATGGAGCCAAAATAAGTTGTAAAAAAAACTAACACCCACAAGTCCCACAAACATCATTGTGATTATTTAAAACCACAACATAAGAAGATAATATTGCATATTTCATAATCTAATTTTCTGCACATAGCAGAATATGTTCTATTCATTTTTAAATATTTAAATATATATCTGATGGATTTTTGCACAAATATATAGTTTAACCTATATATATAGATGATTATATAAATATGTATATATATATATATATATATATATATATATATATTTATATATATATACACAGAAATATAGGACTATGGGGTCTATCTATCAAGCTCCGAATGGAGCTTGATGCCCCGTGTTTCTGGTGAGTCTTCAGACTCGCCAGAAACAGCAGTTATGAAGCAGCGGTCACAAAGACCACTGCCCCATAACCCTGTCCGCCTGCTCTGAGCAGGCGGACAGACATCGCCGGAATTCAGCCCGATCGAGTATGATCAGGTTGATTAACACCTCCCTGCTGGCGGCCCATTGGAGTCTGCAGGGGGCGGAGTTGCACCAGCAGCTCTTATGAGCTGCTGGTGCAATGCTGAATACGGAGAGCGTAATACTCTCCGCATTCAGCGAGGTCTTGCGGAGCTGATCCGCACTGTCGGATCAGGTCCGCAAGACCTTTGTTAAATAGAGGCCTATATATTTATAAATACATATAACATATTCTACTATGTGCAGAACTTTGGAATGGGAAATATTTACAGTAAATACACAGTATAACCAGTATAACACTTAATTAAATATAATTATTGCATAAATATGACTTTTCAAGTTTTCATCTACTTGACTGCAAAGGGCTCCATTACATTATATATATATATGTGTCTATGTATACTTACATATGCATTTATGTGTTTTTATGTGTGTATATATGTTTCTAAATACATAAATACATCTGTACACACATATATACATACCAATACATATTTAGACATGTATGTACAGTATCGCTATGTTAAAGCCCTAGCATGCCTTTTCTTCCCTAAAACCAGAGACCTCATATATTTGAGCCCTTATAAATTTCATATGCAATTTTTTAAAAATATTTATATTAGATAGTGTTAATATAGCTTGCATGCAAATGATAGCACTCCACTCGTAATCTAGCCCTAAATGGTTAATGTGATTGTCCTCAAGGTAGTCTGACTAATCAGCACACTGGACTTAGCATCAAATGGCTTCTAAGAGTTTTAATGTATTTTTATAAAAATCAAGTGAACCTATTATGGATTAGAGATTTTGGGGCCGGATTATAAAGATCCAAATGGAACTTGATGCCCCTTTTTCCCCGTGAGCCTTTAGGCTCGCCACAAAAAGCAGTTGTGAAGCAACGGTCTAAAAACAGCTGCTTCATAACTTGTCCGCCTGCTCTGAGGCTGCGGACATCAATCCGCCCGATCCTATACGATCGGGCTGATTGACACTCCCTGCTAGCGGCTAATTGGCAGCGAATCTATTGCTTACTTTAGGACATTGGATATTGCGACAACTTTAACTTCTTCTCCTCATAGACTTCAATGAAGCATGCAAACTGAAAAAACTAACACTTATCAATCCTGCGCTAACCCATTTATTATTAGACCAACTGTCTTAACCCAAAGGTAGTTATACATATTTTACATTCTAAAGTTCTTCACATAGAAGAAGATGATCCATTTATTTTTAAATATTTATATATATGATTTTTAAATATATATTTTATATATATATATATATATATATATATATATATATATATATATATATATATATATATATATATATATATATATATATTATATATACAGTGGGGCAAAAAAGTATTTAGTCAGCCACCAATTGTGCAAGTTCTTCCACTTAAGAAGATGAGAGAGGCCTGTAAGTTTCATCATAGGTATACCTCAACTATGAGAGACAAAATGTGGAAACAAATCCAGACAATCACATTGTTTGATTTGGAAAGAATTTATTTGCATATTATGGTGGAAAATAAGTATTTGGTCACCTACAAACAAGCAAGATTTCTGGCTCTCACAGACCTTTATCTTCTTCTTTAATAGGCTCCTCTGTCCTCCACTCATTACCTGTATTAATGGCACCTGTTTGAACTTGTTATCAGTATAAAAGACACCTGTCCACAACCTCAAACAGTCACACTCCAAACTCCACTATGGTGAAGACCAAAGAGCTGTTGAAGGACACCAGAAACTAAATTGTAGACCTGCACCAGGCTGGGAAGACTGAATCTGCAATAGGCAAGCAGCTTGGTGTGAAGAAATCAACTGTGGGAGCAATAATTAGAAAATGGAAGACATACAAGACCACTGATAATCTCCCTCAATCTGGGGCTCCATGCAAGATCTCACCCCGTGGGGTTAAAATTATCATAAGAACGGTGAGCAAACATCCCATAACCACACAGGGGGACCTAGTGAATGACCTGCAGAGAGCTGGGACCAATGTAACAAAGGCTACCATCAGTAACACACTACACCGCCAGGGACTCAGATCCTGCAGTGCCAGACGTGTCCCCCTACATAAGCCAGTACATGTCCGGGCCCGTCTGAAGTATGCTAGAGAGCATTTGGATGATCCAGAAGCAGATTGGGAGAATGTCATATGGTCAGATGAAACCAAAGTAGAACTGTTTGGAGGAGAGAGAATGCTGAGTTGCAACCAAAGAACACCATACCTACTGTGAAGCATGGGGGTGGCAACATCATGCTTTGGGGCTGTTTCTCTGCAAAGGGAACAGGACGACTGATCCGTGTACATGAAAGAATGAATGGGGCCATGTATCGTGAGATATTGAGTGCAAACCTCCTTCCATCAGCAAGGGCATTGAAGATGAAACGTGGCTGGGTCTTTCAGCATGACAATGATCCCAAACACACCGCCCCGGCAACAAAGGAGTGGCTTCGTAAGAAGCATTTCAAGGTCCTGGAGTGGTCTAGCCACTCTCCAGATCTCAACCCCATAGAAAACCTTTGGAGGGAGTTGAAAGTACGTGTTGCCCAGCGACAGCCCCAAAACATCACTGCTCTAGAGGAGATCTGCATGCAGGAATGGGCCAACATACCAGCAACAGTGTGTGACAACCTTGTGAAGACTTACAGAAAACGTTTGACCTCTGTCATTGCCAACAAAGGATATATAACAAAGTATTGAGATTACCTTTTGATATTGACCAAATACTTATTTTCCACCATAATTTGCAAATAAATTCTTTCCAAATCAGACAATGTGATTGTCTGGATTTGTTTCCACATTTTGTCTCTCATAGTTGAGGTATACCTATGATGAAAATTACAGGCCTCTCTCATCTTCTTAAGTGGGAGAACTTGCACAATTGGTGGCTGACTAAATACTTTTTTGCCCCACTGTATATATACTTATATACATATATTTTTTTTATACCTATATATGCAAATATATATATAGGATTATATACAGCCCATTTTCCCCTATGTGAAGAACATTGGAATGTAAAATATTTACAGTACATGCACAGTAAAACCTATTATTAAATATTAAAATTGGTTTGGATTTTTGTTTTCATTTTATCAGGTATTTGAGTGGAAAAGGCTCCAAAGTATATATACATGTGCATATATGTGTTTATATGTATATATATATATATATATATATATATATATATATATATATATATATATATATATATATATATATATATATATATATATGTTGTATATATATATATATATATAATTTTACATATACACATATAAACATAAATATACATATATACATATATACACACACATTTAAACATGTATATGTATGTATATATACATGATAGCCCTTTCCATTCAAATATATCATTTACCTTTTAACCCTTATAACGTTTTATTTTTAATATTAATGTGAATCATTTTTTATTAGATAGTGTATATATGACTGTAACACTTTATTTTAATATATTAACTTTATGTTTGCTGCAACTTTTTATTTAGCGCTAACCCTTTAAGTGAGTACTTCAGTCGCGCTAACCTGACAAGCGCAAATGTAGTATGTGCTTGTGCGGTCGTGTTTACTTTCAACTTGTAATACGCGCACAAGTAAGTGCTGGTGTGGTATTTCAATATCCCGCACGTGCTAACTTTAGCACACCACTTGTAATTAAGCCCTAAATGTATGTGAACTAGAATTCCCTTTAAGATAATCATATTACTGTAATGAACTTAGTATTGAGATAATAATTATTTTGTTAAGCAGAGGCAGATTATAAATGTAAATGAAGAATGTCATATCATCAGTTAATGAACACTAATAAAAACAGACGCTCGTAAACACGCTATATGAGCAGTTCTTGTCATTTTCACAGATAAGTACATAACTGTTCATTTATGCGTGTTCTGGCTTTTTCGTAATCAATATTTGCATTTCTACATCTGCAGCTTCACTCATTCAAAGCTGTTACATTAACGCATGGCCATTTTTAGCACATCTATGTAAAAGATGTTTGAAATCAGCAACTCAACTTAAAACTGCGGCTTAGATAAAGATGTGGTGGCAGCCTAAAAGCATGTGGAACACTTATTTTTGTGTACTGTCATGTTGCTTTTTTACAGCATGTTTATTTAAGTGTAGTTGCCAGACCAAGCTATGTTCCGTTCTTGAACTGCGTTCCTCTAATTACATAATGATATACATTCAAAGTCACTTTCAAGCACAGCCACTAATTTAAAACTCTGTTATTTAGTTGTCTAAGTTTTGTAAACTAGTGATGAAAGTTTTCCTGAAAGTATTATAAACTATATTGAGACAATATTGCCTACCACTGTCATTCGAAAGTTTCTTTTTTTGTTTTCCTTTTTTTAGGCTTTATTACAACTGAAATTGTAAATAATATAGAATAAACCTACAGCAGGTGTCTATAATGTTTTTGTGACTGGGTATCCTAACTATCATATATGGTTTTTTACTTAGTGATTCTATGATATCACCTTATGTCTAAAAATCTGTGAATAGGACATTGGAGTGTGTGCACCAAGTCACAGGCTGTACTTGGTAATTTATATGCAGAGTAAAGCATTTGTGGGTCTGGGCAAAGGTGAGTGGGTGTTAAACATATTGGGCTAGATTACGAGTGGAACGCGTAAATGTGCGCTGGTATTACAAGTGAGGAGCAATGTGAAAGTGACCTTGCGTTCGCACTGCCTGGAAGCCTTGCCCTCTTGAGAGGGTGCTTCCATAGGCTCCAATGGGAGCCTTGTTCTCATGCCATCAGACACAGCAAACCACCTAGTTTAGCGCAGGGGGCAATTTGCGCAGTGTTGGGCAGCAAAATAAAAATATATATGTATTTGAGTATATAGATATTTATGTTTGTGTTTAAATGTGTATTTACACATATTAACACATAAATATATATGTATATAAGCATGTGCATATATATTTAAAGTGAAAACACAGTCCCCCATATACGTCAATGTAAAGGACCTTCACTTTAACCACTTATAATTGCTTTGTGGACTTTTTTTTTTATTTATAAAAATAAAGATTCTCTATTTTTTATTTGTACAGTACTGTACTCTTATTTTGGGGGCAATTGGGGCACATTTTTTTCATTAAACAGAGATTTAACCTCTGGTTAATTTTGCTAAGTGCAAAGTGAAACCGTGAACTCGTGGGAGCATTAACCAGCCACTTGCAATGGCTGGTTATTTAATGTTTGCCCGTAGGGGCAAATTTGTTGGATGTTATAGAATTAAATCCTCATAATACCAGTGAAATTAAGAATGAGATAATGTTGAGAAAGGGAGCGAAAGTAATGGGATCTATCCTGTTTTGCACAATACATTTAGGCCTAGATTTAGAGTTTTGTCGGTAACGACCCGCGTAGCTAACGCCAGCTTTTTTCTGGCCGCACCATAAAAATAACTCTGGTATTGAGAGTCCACAAAAAGGCTGCGTTAGGCTCCAAAAAAGGAGCGTAGAGCATTTTTAACGCAGCTTCAACTCTCGATACCAGAGTTGCTTACGCAAGCGGCCAGCCTCAAAAACCTGCTTGTGCACGATTCCCCCATAGGAAACAATGGGGCTGTTTGAGCTGAAAAAAAAACCTAACACCTGCAAAAAAGCCGCGTTCAGCTCCTAAAGCAGCCCCATTGTTTGCTATGGGGAAACACTTCCTACGTCTGTACCTAACACCCTAACATGTACCCCGAGTCTAAACACCCCTAACCTTACACTTATTAACCCCTATTCTGCTGCCCCCGCTATCGCTGACCCCTGCATATTATTTTTAACCCCTAATCTGCCGCTCCGTAAACCGCCGCTACTTACATTATCCTTATGTACCCCTAATCTGCTGCCTCTAACACCGCCGACCCTTATATTATATTTATTAACCCCTAATCTGCCCCCCTCAACGTCGCCTCCACCTGCCTACACTTATTAACCCCTAATCTGCCGAGCGGACCTGAGCGCTACTATAATAAATGTATTAACCCCTAAAGCTAAGTCTAACCCTAACACTAACACTCCCCTAAATTAAATATAATTTTAATCTAACGAAATTAATTAACTCTTATTAAATAAATTATTCCTATTTAAAGCTAAATACTTACCTGTAAAATAAATCCTAATATAGCTACAATATAAATTATAATTACATTGTAGCTATTTTAGGATTAATATTTATTTTACAGGCAACTTTGTAATTATTTTAACCAGGTACAATAGCTATTAAATAGTTAAGAACTATTTAATAGTTACCTAGTTAAAATAATAACAAAATTACCTGTAAAATAAATCCTAACCTAAGTTACAATTAAACCTAACACTATACTATCATTAAATTAATTAAATAAAATACCTACAATTACCTACAATTAAACCTAACACTACACTATCAATAAATAAATTAAATACAATTCCTACAAATAACTACAATGAAATAAACTAACTAAAGTACAAAAAATAAAAAAGAACTAAGTTACAAAAAATAAAAAAATATTTACAAACATAAGAAAAATATTACAACAATTTTAAACTAATTACACCTACTCTAAGCCCCCTAATAAAATAACAAAGACCCCCAAAATAACAAAATGCCCTACCCTATTCTAAATTACTACATTTCAAAGCTCTTTTACCTTACCAGCCCTGAACAGGGCCCTTTGCGGGGCATGCCCCAAGAAATTCAGCTCTTTTGCCTGTAAAAAAAAAACATTTGATTGAACTTGAATCTGATTGGCTGATTCAATCAGCCAATCAGATTTTTCTACCTTAATTCCGATTGGCTGATAGAATCCTATCAGCCAATCGGAATTTGACAGACGCCATCTTGGATGACGTCATTTAAAGGTACCTCATTCGTCGTTCAGTCGTCGGCCGGGATGGATGCTCCGCGTCGGTGGAGAGAAGATTGAAGATGCCGCTTGATGGAAGATGCTGTCGGATGGAAGAAGACTTTGCTGCCGCTTGGATAAAAACATCGCCGGGATGAAGATTTCTTCTTTATCGCTTGGATAGACATCACCCGGATGGGATGAGGAGTTCGGCCCGGAGTGGTGAAGATAAGGTAGGGAGATCTTCAAAGGGGTAGTGTTAGATTTATTTAAGGGGGGTTTGGGTTAGATTAGGGGTATGTGGGTGGTGGGTTGTAATGTTGGGGGGTGGTATTGTGTTTTTTTTTCAGGCAAAAGAGCAGTTTTCTTTGGGGCATGCCCCGCAAAAAGCCCTTTTAAGGGCTGGTAAGGTAAAAGAGCTTTGAACTTTTTTTAATTTAGAATAGGGTAGGGAAATTTTTTTATTTTGGAGGGCTTTATTATTTTATTAGGGGGCTTAGAATAGGTGTAATTAGCTTAAAAATCTTGTAATCTTTTTTTTTATTTTTTGTAATTTAGTGTTTGTTTTTGTAATTTAGTTTAGTTTATTTAATTGTATTTTTAGATAGATATTTGTAGTTTATTTAATTTATTGATAGTGTAGGTGTATTTGTAACTTAGGTTAGGATTTATTTTACAGGTAATTGGGTAATTATTTTAACTAGGTAGCTATTAAATAGTTAATAACTATTTAATAGCTATTATACCTAGTTAAAATAATTAACAATTTACCTGTAAAATAAATATAAACCCTAAAATAGCTACAATGTAATTATTAATTATATTGTAGCTATCTTAGGGTTTATTTTATAGGTAAGTATTTAGATTTAAATAGGAATATTTTAGTTTATAATATGAATTAGATTTATTTAATAAGAATTTAGTTAGGGGTGTTAGGGTTAGATAGAGTTAATATAGTTAATATAAATACTATAGTAACTATATTAACTATATTAACCCTAATATAATTAGGGTTAATATAGTTAATATATATAATGTAATAACTATATTAACTATAATATACTTAGGGTTAATATAGATAATATAGCTGGTGGCGGGGTAGGTAGATTAAATTAGGGGTTAATAATTTTAATATAGATGGCGGCGGTGTAAGGGGCTTACATTAGGGGTTAATACTATTAATATAGGTGGCGGCTGTGTAGGGAGGGCAGGTTATAGGGCAAAAGAGCTGTTTACTTTGGGGCAAAGCCCCGCAAAAGGCCCTTTTAAGGGCTGGTAATAGAGATAATTATTTTAGGGGGATTAGATTAGGGGTTAATAATATTAATATAGCTGGCAGCGGTATAGGGGGATTAGATTATGGGGTTAATAATTTTTATATAGGTGGCGGCGGTGTAAGGGGTCAGATTAGGGGATAGATACGGTAGATGGCGGCGGTGTAAGGGGTTCACATTAGGGGATAGATCAGTTAGATGGTGGCGGTTTTAGGGGTTCACATTAGGGGATAGATCAGTTAGATGGTGGCGGTTTTAGGGGCTTACAGTAAGGGGTTAGTTTATGTAGATGGCGGTGGTTTAGGGGTTAAATACTTTATTAGGGATTGCGGCGGGGGATCGCGGTTGACAGGGAGATAGACATTGCGCATGCGTTAGGTGTTAGGTTTTATTTAGCAGATTGCGGTTGACAGGTAGATAGACATTGCGCATGCGTTAGGTGTTAGGTTTATTTAGCAGCCAGTTTAGGGAGTTACGGGGCTCCAATAGTCAGCGTAAGGCTTCTTACGGCTGCTTTTTGTGGCGAGGTGAAAATGGAGTAAGATTTCTCCATTTTCGCCAAGTAAGTCCTTATGCTGCATATTGGATACCAAACTGCGCTGGTTTGGTATACCTGCCTATGGCCCCAAAAACTACGGGCGACGGCAGAAATATACGCGCGTAACTTCTAGGTTACGCCGTATATAGGATACCAAACCCACGCAAATATTGGCGTCGCCAGCTTTTGCGGGCGACGATTTTTATCGGATCGACCCCCATGTTGTTGTAGCAATGCACATTGCCCAGTGCAATGCACAGCCCAAGCTAATGTTAAATATATAGGCAGGGAAGTCAGCTGTGTCCACTAAATTACTTGATTGATAAATCAAAGACAAATGAAGGGCCAATTTGAAAGTTAGATTCTGGTCTGGTCAGGGTGAGATAAGTTAAGTAAACAGACAGTAACATTTGGAGGAGGTTGAAACTATGGCATAATACAGCTATAAATGTAAGAATAATAGCAAGTATTGATAAGGATTGAACAACAATTTCAACTTGTAATACCAGTGCAATTTCACCTGCGCGCAAACGATGGTAAAAACCTGACATCACTTGAGCGCAGATGTTTGTGCTCCATTTGTAATTTGGCCCTAAGTAGGGAATCACCAGATGGATTAACTTTATGTAAATAATCTAAATTAATTACTTACTTTGATAAACAATCATATTCCTCTCTATCAGATGTATGTTTCCTAGCTTTGGATTTAAAGGGACTTTAAACACTTTGAGATGGTAATATAAAATGATAAATTGTATATAATAAAACAACTCTGCAATATACTTTCATTATTTATTTTGTCCTCTTTGCCTGTAATTCCATTCTGAAAATATGAGCTTTTCAGTTCCTGTTAGAAATGGAAGTGCAGAACACTGTTAAATCCAGTACAACCATTGGCTGCACACTCTAGTGACCTATTTATAACTGACCGTAATTGGCCACAGCAGAGAAGGTAACACAAGTTACAACATGGCAGCTCCCAGTGTTTTATAGACACTAAAACTTTACACTTATTTTGTCACTTTTTAAACAACCAATGAAACTTTAAAAAATACATCTACATGTTAGTCATGGACTAATCTTTTCTTTGAATGCATCATTCTATCTAGCATGTATTTAGTGTTTAATGTCCCTTTAATTAACTTACTTCATATAAAGCTTTTATGGGCTTATCATAGGATGCCGGGTCCGAGCTTTGCCCACTGTTAAACATAAAATACTTTTTATTCCAATTTATCCTTGATATCAGGGTTCCATAGCAATGCCTCGTCTAATCTCCATTCAAAAGCTTTAAGTGGTGCTGATGGCCAAATCAATCCACTCCGCTCCATAGAATGATCAGAGCAGAGTGTGTGCATGATAGATGAATCAGTGACTTATGAAAAGTTTATATAAGGAAAAAGTCTATTCTGGAGAAGGCTTTATTTGGCACTGAGTAGTAAGTGAAGTCTCTCTTCTGAGGATGCTCATATCTCCATGGATAATGTAATGACAGTTGTATGAGGAAACTCCAGGCAGTTTAAAAGTTTTTTTTGGCAATACTTAAGTTAGGGTTTGAACTTTCCAAGGATGGATTCATTGGGAGGGTAATATCAAAGGCCATTTTGTTAGATCAAGAATAATTGGGATTAAAGGGATATGAAACCCCAAATGTTATATTTTCTCCATTTTTTGTGATAGAGCATGCAATTTTAAACAACTTTCAAATTTACTTCTATTATCAATTTTTCTTCATTCTCTTGGTATATTTTGCTGAAAAGCAGGAATGTATGCTTAGGAGCCAGCCCATTTCTGGAGCACTATATGGCAGAAGTTTTGCAAGAATGTTACCCACTTGCAAGAGCACTAGATGGCAGCACTATTTCCTATCATATAGTGCTCCAGATGCCTACCTAGGTATCTCTTCAACACAGAATATCATGGGAATAAAGCTAAAAATTGATAATAGAAGTAAATTGGCAACCTTTTTAAAATGGTATGCTCTGTGTGAATCGAAAAATAATTTTTTGGGGGTTTCATATCCTTTTAAGGATTTCAGAAAAGCTGCCTGCCCCTGATTTGGAACATAAACATTTATTATATTGATGGGCTTGCGAAACAAACCACATAAACCAAGAAATCTGCCCTCCTTATCTTTTTATATTCTAAGAGGTATAAAGGAGATCGATTTATGTATTAAAATACTGACTCCATTAGTCTTTTTATTTTTATTAGCATTGTCGAAATGAGAGTGAAAATGGCCAGTAAAATATTTTAATATATTACCTAATTTAAATTGAGTTTCTTGGAGAAAGATAATCCCGTTATCCTTCTTTAGTACATCTGCAAGAGCCATTGACCTTTTACATTTTGCAATACAAATTAACCATTTGTGCTTTCATCTTCTTCTTATAATAAATTATTTAGGCACTAAATAATTAAAAAGGGAGAAGGATGGCCCAATAACTTGGCTGAGTACTACCCCAATTAACAAGGAATAATGATGTCTAATGTCAACAGTAAGTAACTAAGAGAAATAAAACTATTCAACCTTAAACAGTAAACTTCAAACAGTAAACCCTGTTAACACAATATCACAAAATCAACAGACATAGAGGGGTAAAAGCGAGATTAAAGAGATTAAGTTGGTAATAAAACAATATAACCCTTCAACTTAGATCTATATTTGAAGGAAGATAGTGCCATTAGTAAACATATCGATTTGGAAATCTAGCAATTTACAAATTATACTTTTATTACTTCTATCACAACTCCACAGCCCAGAAGTTTTAGGAAGAGGTGGTCTACGAGGCACTATCAAAGCTCCTTTTGAAGGAGTGACTAAATCAAAGTTGTCTGGAGGGGGTATAAGAATAAAGCCTGAAGGTGATTCAAGAATGCCTCTTATCCTAATATTATGAGGACAATGCCTGTTTTCCACATCTTCTAACTTCTCCTTAAGTTGCTGTAACAAATGTTGTTGAACCTCAGAGAAAACTGCGCTTTGAGATCCATTGACTTCTTCAAGTTTTTCCACTCTCTGACCTATATCTGAAATTCCTTTTTCAAGAGCTGAGATTTTTTATTTTATTAACTGCTTCACTTGGGTATTAAGTGTGGAACAATCTTGTTTGGATGGTAGTGTGAAAACAGACGTTGGTACTGATATTAACTCCTTGCATGAAATTTGTTGAGGAGGGTAGAAGGCGTCTGGTCCACTGTTTACTGGGAGCCTCCACTAGTTTTGCAATGACCAGCAGGATGACAGAGCTGGGGCAGTCGATAGTGGCTGCCAAGTGAGGTAGAATAGTTATGGTGATCTTCATAGTGGAGATCAATACAGGGACCATCTTTGCCAGTTACAGTGAGTGCAGAGCTGGAGTAGTTCTATACTTTTATGTTATAGCAAGGTTTTACAAATTTCATAGCCACAATTAATAATACTGAGTTCCTGGCTACAAACTTTTTAATTTGCTATACATTTATATGTAAATTTGTTATCTGATTTGTAACGTTGTATATGTATCTCCTCAATATTCTGACTGCATCCTACATGTCATATATAATTTTTTAGTTAAATCAAATATGCAAATACACTTACAGCATGTGCTGGCATACAGAGGCAGGTGATATGTGTTTGGGGCTAGAGCATTTGCAGATACAGCATGGGCTCACATACAGAAGGAGATGAAAACCAATGATGCCACTGAACGGGTATTTTCCCTCATGAATAGCATATGGACCAGTGACTAAAATTAGCTTGGTGTGGACACTCTAAAGACTTTCACCTAGATTACAATGTTTGCATTAGAGGCTCATTGCTCATTACCGCACTCCAATACCAGCACTGCTTACATTAGCGGTGAGCTGGTGTAACGTGTTTGTGCACGATTTCCCCATAGGAATCAACGAGGAGAGTCGGCTGAAAAAAAGTCTAACACCTGCAAAAAAGCAGTGTAAAACTCCTTAATGCAGCCCCATTGATTCCTATGGGGAAATACATTTTATGTCTACACCTAAAACCCTAACATGAACCCCGAGTCTAAACACCCCTAATCGTAAACTTATTAACCCCTAATCTGCCACCCCTGACATCGCCGACACCTACATTATAATTATTAACCCCTAATCTGCCGCTCCGGACACCGCCGCCACCTACATTATACTTATGAACCCCTAATCTGCTGCCCCCAACATCGCCGACACCTACATTATATTTATTAACCCCTACTCTGCTGCCCCCAATGTCGCTGCCACCTACCTATACTTATTAACCCCTAATCTGCCGCCCCCAACGTTGCCGCCACTATAGTAAACATATTAACCCCTAAATCGCTGCACTCCCGCCTCGCAAACATTAGTTAAATATTATTAGCCCCTAATCTGTCGGCCCTAACATCGCCACCACCTACCTACATTTATTAACCCCTAATCTGCCGCCCCCAATGACGCCGCCACTATATTAAAGTTATTAACCCCTAAACCTAAGTCTAACCCTAAACCTAACACCCCCTAACTTAAATATAATTAAAAGAAATTTAAATAAATAATCCTATCATTAACTAAATTATTCCTATTTAAAACTAAATACTTACCTATAAAATAAACCCTAAGCTAGCTACAATATAACTAATAGTTACATTGTATCTAGCTTAGGGTTTATTTTTATTTTACAGGCAAGTTTGTATTTATTTTAACTAGTTAGAATAGTTACTAAATAGTTATTAACTATTTACTAGCTACCTAGCTAAAATAAATACAAAAGTACCTGTAAAATAAAACCTAACCTAAGTTACAATTACACCTAACACTACACTATAATTAAATTAATTCCCTAAATTAAATACAATTAAATACAATTACATAAAATTAGCTAAAGTACAAAAAAACCCCCACTAAATTACAGAAAATAATAAACAAATTACAAGATTTTTAAACTAATTACACCTAATCTAATCCCCCTAACAAAATAAAAAAGCCCCCCCAAAATAAAAAAGCCCTACCCTACACTAAATTACAAATAGCCCTTAAAAGGGCCTTTTGCGGGGCATTGCCCCAAAGTAATCAGCTCTTTTACCTGTAAAAAAAATTACAATACCCCCCAACATTAAAATCCACCACCCACACAACCAACCCTACTCTAAAACCCACCCAATACCCCCTTAAAAAAACCTAACACTAACCCCTTGAAGATCACCTTACCGGGAGAAGTCTTCATCTAACCGGGCCGAAGTCCTCAACGAAGCCGGGAGAAGTCTTCATCCAAGCCGGGCGAAGTGGTCCTCCAGACTGGCAGAAGTCTTCATCCAGACGGCATCTTCTATCTTCATCCATCAGGCGCGGAGCAGGTCCATCTTCAAGACATCCGACACGGAGCATCCTCTTCCTTCCGACGGCTAACACTGAATGAAGGTGCCTTTAAATGATGTCATCCAAGATGGCGTCCCTTAAATTCCGATTGGCTGATAGAATTCTATCAGCCAATCCGAATTAAGGTAGAAAAAATCCTATTGGCTGATGCAATAGGATTGAGCTGGCATTCTATTGGCTGATTGTTTTTTTTAAGGGGGTATTGGGTGGGCTTTAGAGTAGGGTTGGTTGTGTGGGTGGTGGGTTTTAATGTTGGGGGGATTTGTAATTTTTTTTTACAGGTAAAATTGCTGATTACTTTGGGGCAACGCCCCGCAAAAGGCCCTTTTAAGGGCTATTTGTAATTTAGTGTAGGGTAAGGTTTTTTTTTATTTTGAGGGGGCTTTTTTATTTTGTTAGGGGGATTAGATTAGGTGTAATTAGTTTAAAATTCTTGTAATTTGTTTATTATTTTCTGTAATTTAGTGGGGTTTTTTTTTACTTTTTTGTACTTTTACTTACTTACTTTACTTTACTTAATTGTATTTATTTGTATTTAATTTAGGGAATTAATGTAATTATAGTGTAGTGTTAGGTGTAATTGTAACTTAGGTTAGGTTTTATTTTACAGGTACTTTTGTATTTATTTTAGCTAGGTAGCTAGTAAATAGTTAATAACTATTTAGTAACTATTCTACCTAGTTAAAATAAATACAAACTTGCCTGTAAAATAAAAATAAATCATAAGCTAGATACAATGTAACTATTAGTTATATTGTAGCTAGCTTAGGGTTTATTTTATAGGTAAGTATTTAGTTTTAAATAGGAATAATTTAGTTAATGATAGTAATTTTTATTTAGATTTATTTTAATTATATTTAAGTTAGGGGGTGTTAGGGTTAGGGTTAGACTTAGATTTAGGGGTTAATAACTATAGTATAGTGGCGGCAATGTTGGGGCGGCAGATTAGGGGTTAATAAATGTAGGTAGGTGTCGGCGATGTTAGGGACGGCAGATTAGGGGTTAATAATATTTAACTAATGTTTGCGAGGCGGGAGTGCAGCGGTTTAGGGGTTAATATATTTATTATAGTGGCGGCGATGTCCGGTTCGGCAGATTATGGGTTAAAATTTTTATTTTAGTGTTTGCGATACGGGATGGCCTCGGTATAGGGGTTAATAGGTAGTTTATGGGTGTTAGTGTATACTTTTTAGCACTTTAGTTAAGAGTTTTATGCTACGGCGTTGTAGTGTAAAACTCTTAACTACTGACTTTAAAATGCGGTACCAGTCTTGACAGAAGAGGGTCTACCGCTCACTTTTTGGCAGACTCGTAATACCGGCGCTATGCAAGTCCCATTGAAAAAAGAGGATACGCATTTTACATAAGTGGATTTGCGGTATTTCCAAGTCTGGCCAAAAAAGTGAGCGGTGAGCCTGTAACTTCAAGACTCGTAATACCAGCGGGCGTTAATAAGCAGCGTTAGGACCTCTTAACGCTGCTTTTTAAGCCTAACACACAACTCGTAATCTAGCCGTTAGTTAGTAACTAAGGTAAACTTGTGTTGATTTTTTAAGATGCTTCTGATGAGGAAAGATCTCCTTAGGAAACGTCACAGCTCTGAAACTTACAGCAGCTGTTTTATCTTAGCAATAGTTTTTACAATTGGCTTTCGTTGTAGGTAAATTATTTTCACATACCTGTATAAACTAAAAATGTTCAACAGTTTTTTTAATACCTCCTCAATATTTATGAGGCATCCCAAATTTGTGTCTGAGGTGTCCTGAATTGGGATCTGGGAAATCTGGTAAATTGTACAATACAGTTGCAAGAAAAAGTTTGTTAACCCTTACCTTGAGTAATCATTCATAGTTCAGGCTGGAAAAAGCAAATCAAGTCAGGTTAGATTAAAAGTGCTGTTTGCACAGGTACCCTGCCCTTTAGATAAACACCTGGTTACTGGCAAATGTATTCTTCTCAAGAAAGATTGTTAGTGTAAACCATGCCTCAATTCCAACAACATTCACAAGAGCTTAGAAGACATATTGGGGTATATTTATTAATGTGCGAGCGGACATGATACAATGTAGTGTATCATGTCCGCCACACATCGATAAATGTAGACAACATAAGCTGTCTGCATTTATCATTGCACCAGCAGTTCTTGCAAATTGCTTGTGCAATACCACCCCCTGCAGATTTGCGGGCAATTGGCCCGCTAGCAGGGGTGTCAATCAACCCGATCATATTTGATTGGGTTGATTTCTGTTCGCCGCCTCAGAGCAGGCGGACAAGTTATGGAGCAGCGGTCTTTAGGGAGCTTGATAAATCGGCCCTATTATATAGATGCATGAAGCTGGTAAAGGTTGCAAAAGCATTGCTAAATACCTGGGTGTTCATTAATCCACAGTAAGACAAATTGTCTACAAATGCAGAAAATTCAGGACTGTTTCTACTCTCCACATGAGTGGGTATCCAGCAAAGATCACTCCAAAAGCACAACAGGCAATCCTGAAAGAGGTGAGAACGAACTCAAGGGCAAAAAAAAATCAAGAAAATTCTAGAAACAGCAGAAGTCCAATTCTTGTGTCCAGTTTAAAAAAAAAACACTGAAGAAGAATGGTGTTTATGGAAGGATACTATGACTTAAACCACTGCTGTCTAAAAAACATTGTGGCATGTCTCACATTTTCCCAACATCACCTTAATATTAAACAATGCTGTGGACAGTTGAGAAAAGAGTATAACTTTTGTGGCACCAATGCACAATGCTATGTGTAGAGGAAAAAGATTACTACACACTAACACCACAATCTCATCCCAACTGTTAAGAATGGTGGAAGGAGCATCATGGTTTGGGGATGCTTTGCTGCCTTACAGCCTGTATGCCTTGCAATGACAGAGGGAACAATTAATTCAAAAGTATATCAAGACATTTTACATGAGAATGTCAGAGCAGCAGTCGATGACTTCAAGCTAAAGAGATGTTGGTTGATGCAACAAGACGATGACCTAAAGCAGACAATTAAATCAATAAAGAATAGCTGAAAAAGAAGAAGATTCATGTTTCGGAATGGTCATGTCAGAGTTCTGACCTTAACCCAATTGAGATGCTGTGGCATGACCTGAACAGGTCTGTGCAATCAAGACAACCCTGAAATATTGTTGAACTGAAACAGACTTGTAACAAGGAATTGTCCAAATCATAATCTATGTTGAGAAAGTCATATAAGCAGCTACAAGAATTATTTAATGTCTTCAATAGAAATTTGAAAATTACAATTGTTTGTGTGCTATTAGTTTAGTCAGATTGTGTTTGTCTATAGTTACTTAGGTGAAGAACCAATCACATTTTATGAGTAATCAATGCAGAAATCCAGGCAATTCCATAGGGTTCACAAACTTTTTCTTCAAACTGTGCAAGGTATAGGAAATACATAATTAACCCCTTAACGACCGAGGACGTGCAGGGTACGTCCTCAAAAAAAAGGCAGTTAACGCCTGAGAACGTACCCTGCACGTCCTCGGTGTGGAAAGCAGCTGGAAGCGATCCCGCTCGCTTCCAGCTGCTTTCCGGTTATTGCAGTGATGCCTCGATATGGAGGCATCCTGCAATAACCTTTTTAAGCCATCCGGTGCAGAGAGAGCCACTCTGTGGCCCTCTCTGCACCGGAGATCGGTGGCTCAATGCGTTGGTGGGTGGGTGGGAGCCGGACCGGGAGGCGGGTGGCGGCCATCGATGGCCCTGGTGATGTGCAGGGGGGGGCGGGATCGTGGGCGGGGATGGCCGGGGGCGCGCACGGACTCGCGCGCGTGCACGGGAGGGCGGGGGCGGGCGCGTGCACGGGGAGGGAGCGGGTTGGAACCGCTACACTACAGAAAAGGCAGTAATAACAAATGTTAATCAAAAGTTAAAAAATGGCTAAAAAGTTTAAAAAAAAAACGATCAGCAAGGTGGTGGGGGTTTGTCTGTGTGGGGGGGAAGCTACACTACAGAAAAAAACCAAACAAACAAAAATAAAGCACTTTTTTTTTGCAAACTGGGTACTGGCAGACAGCTGCCAGTACCCAAGATGGCCCCCAATGAGGCAGAGGGGAGGGTTAGAGAGCGGTTTTGTGGGGGATCAGGGAGGTTGGGGGCTAAGGGGGGATCCTACACAGTAGCATATGTAAATATGCTAAAAAAAATTATTATTTTTTTAAAAACCCTTTTATTTTAGTACTGGCAGACTTTCTGCCAGTACTTAAGATGGCGGGGACAATTGTGGGGTGGGGGAGGGAAGGGAGCTGTTTGGGAGGGATCAGGGGGTGGGATGTGTCAGATGGGAGGCTGATCTCTACACTAAAGCTAAAATTAACCCTGCAAGCTACCTACAAACTCCCTAATTAACCCCTTCACTGCTAGCCATAATACACGTGTGAGGCGCAGCAGGATTTAGCGGCCTTCTAATTACCAGAAAGCAACGCCAAAGTCATATATGTCTGCTATTTCTGAACAAAGGGGATCCCAGACAAGTATTTACAACCATTTGTGCCATAATTGCACAAGCTGTTTGTAAATTATTTCAGTGAGAAACCGAAAATTTTTAAAAATTTAACTTTTTTTTTCAATTTGATCGCATTTGGCGGTGAAATGGTGGCATGAAATATACCAAAATGTGCCTAGATCAATACTTGGGGTTGTCTACTACACTACACTAAAGCTAAAATTAACCCTACAAGCTCCCTAAAAGCTCCCTAATTAACCCCTTAACTGCTGGGCATAATACACTTGTGGTGCGCAGTGGCATTTAGCGGCCTTCTAATTACCAAAAAGCAATGCCAAAGCCATATATGTCTGCTATTTCAGAACAAAGGGGATCCCAGAGAAGAATTTACAACCATTTATGCCATAATTGCACAAGTTGTTTGTAAATAATTTCAGTGAGAAACCGAAAGTTTGTGAAAAAATTTGTGAAAAAGTGAACGATTTTTTGTATTTGATCGCATTTGGCGGTGAAATGGTGGCATGAAATATACCAAAATTGGCCTAGATCAATACTTTGGGATGTCTACTAAAAAAAAATATATACATGTCAAGGGATATTCAGGGATTCCTGAAAGATATTAGTGTTCTAATGTAACTAGCGCTAATTTTGGAAAAAAGTGGTTTGGAAATAGCTAAGTGCTACTTGTATTTATGGACCTATAACTTGCAAAAAAAGCAAAGAACATGTAAAAATTGGGTATTTCTAAACTCAGGACAAAATTTAGAAACTATTTAGCATGGGTGTTTTTTGTTGGTTGTAGATATGTAACAGATTTTGGGGGTCAAAGTTAGAAAAAGTGTGGGTTTTTTTTTCAATTTTTCCTCATATTTTATAATTTTTTTTATAGTAAATTATAAGATATGATGAAAATAATGGTAGCTTTAGAAAGTCCATTTAGTGGCGAGAAAAACGGTATATAATATGTGTGGGTACAGTAAATGAGTAAGAGGAGAATTACAGCTAAACACAAACACCGCAAAAATGTAAAAATAGCCTTGGTCCCAAACGGACAGAAAATGGAAAAGTGCTGTGGTCATTAAGGGGTTAAACAAACTTAACATCATGTTACTAATTATAACCAAAAAGTAATTAACCCTGTATGTCTCTGGTTGTAAAGGGATTGTCTGGTTATAACAACGAGGGTCTTGCCATAAGCATCAAGACCACGCTATTAGACCCTCACTCCTGCAGGCCTGCTAAAATAGTGTGGTCTTGCCGCTGGCAGCGAGACTGCGCTATTGAAAAAGTCACCCCATAGAAAGACCAGCAACGTACAGGGAATGTCACTGGTTGTTAAGGGATTAAGGAAGGGCTTAACCAATGTTGTTCAATTCTTGGAGCCAGTCTATTATCTTAGAGCCAGAGAAAATGTTTAGTTTTTACAGTGACTGTGAACTGTGAGTAAGATAAAATGCCACATGTAACTTAGAATAATTATTATGCACATATGAGATACCCTGTGGGGCTTTTGCATGGGTGCAGGGCAGGACTGTCATATGCTATCTATTTTATATTATATTTGTTTTTATTTTTTAGCACAAGGAAACTTATTGGCTAAAATTTATGTCAATATCAGAATTTAAGATCTTTCAAAAGTTTCAAAGCAAGAAAATTCCGAATCTAAATTCCTATATTTGCATGAGGTATTTCCATTTCCGAAAAAAAAAAAAAACACCTTTTGATTTTGTTCTCTGAAATTATGTTTTTCATATTATTCAACGAACATTAGCTTTTTGATTGAACTTAGGTGCTTTAAGTAATTTCCAAAGAATGAGATTTAAATTCATAGCTAATACCAATACTACATATTTTTTTTTAAATCGGGTTTAACATTCCAAAATCTTTCCCATCACACAAAGAGAATGCATTAATTTGTCAAAGAATAATTGCTTGCCCACAAATCTTACTGAACCAATAATTCTATGTGTGCACAAAATTTCAGAAACTGTGTAAAATACCAGCTTATGAATAACTGCATTTATTACAGCTTATAGGTTCTCAATTCTTTTCCAATTTAGAAAGTCTCTCTTGTGTTAAATACGATTGATGAATCCATCTAATATCTGATTCCCTATGAGAAGCTTCTAATGTTTTATTTTCAATCTGTACTATACTTTGCATAATCGTGTGAGTATTTATTTCTTGAATATTTAAACCATTACATTTTTGTACAATGTTATGTTAGTTTACATTCCTGTTTTATATAAAAGTAAGATTGTAAATATTTCTTTTGAATATAGAAATAATACAATCCTAAAGCTATGCCAATTCCAGTTATTTCTATACATTCCATTAAAAACATTCCAATGTTGCCTGATCTGAAGGTATGCACATAAATGTATATAAAACAGAGAAAATTCTTGTTTTCTTCTTTTAAAGTTCTTTATATGGCATTTTCATTATCATTTGTTAAATTGTTAAAGAAAGATAAACCATTTTCCTTCTATTTATAGAAAGCATTAACATTGCAGCCTACTAAAATTGTGGTTATCACTAATAGTTAAATATTCCGATACAGAAAAATTAATTTTCAGCAGCTTACATAATCTATGCCAGGGCTTCTTAAACTTTTTCCACTCGCAACCCCTTTTTGTGCGAGAAACTTTTACGTGACCCTGGGTATATAAAATAGGTATACAAATCAAACATTTACTGATAATAAATCATACTCATACTTGCCCCTTCATGCTCATACTCCCCCCTTCCATGCTTACTGCCCCTTCCATGCTCACTCCCCTGCACCTTCTATACTCCCCCTTCATATTCATACCCCTTCATACTCCCCCTTTAAACTTATAATCCCCCTTTAAACTTATACTCCCCCTTTCAATGCTCATACTCCCCAATTCCATGCTCATACTCCCCCCTTCCATGCTCACTGCCCCTTCCATGCTCAATCCCCTGCACTTTCCATACTCCCCCTTCATATTCATACCCCCTTTCATACTCATACTACCCGTTCATACTCATTCTTTCCCTTTCCATGCTCATACTCCCCCCTTCCATGCTCATACCCTCCCTTCCATACTTACTCCCCTGCCCCTTCCATACTCCCCCCTTCCATGCTCACTCCCCTGTCCCTTCCATACTCCCCTTTCATATTCATAACCCCTTCATAATCCCCCTTCACACTCATACTCCCCCCTTCCATGCTCATACTCCCCCCTTCTATGCTCTCTGCCCCTTCCATGCTCACTCCCCTGCTCCTTTCATAGTCCCCCTTTATATTCATACCCCCTTCCATGCTCATACCCTCCCTTCCATACTTATACTTCCCCTTCAAACTCCCCCTTTTCATGCTCATACTCCCCCTACCATGCTCAATACCCCTTCCATACTCCCCCTTTATATTCATACCCCCTTCCATGCTCATACCCTCCCTTCATACTCATACTCCCCCTTCCCATGCTCATACTCCCCCCTTCCATGCTCATTGCCCCTTCCATGCTCACTCCCCTGCTCCTTTCATACTCCCCCTTTATATTCATACCCCCTTCCATGCTCATACCCTCCCTTCCATACTTATACTTCCCCTTCAAACTCCCCCTTTTCATGCTCATACTCCCCCTACCATGCTCAATACCCCTTCCATACACTCCCTTCATATTCATACCCTCCCATCATGCTCATACTCCCTCCTTCCATGCTTACTGCCCCTTCCATGCTCACTCCCCTGCACCTTCTATACTCCCCCTTCATATTCATACCCCTTCATACTCCCCCTTTAAACTTATAATCCCCCTTTAAACTTATACTCCCCCTTTCAATGCTCATACTCCCCAATTCCATGCTCATACTCCCCCCTTCCATGCTCACTGCCCCTTCCATGCTCAATCCCCTGCACTTTCCATACTCCCCCTTCATATTCATACCCCCTTTCATACTCATACTACCCGTTCATACTCATTCTTTCCCTTTCCATGCTCATACTCCAACCTTCCATGCTCATACCCTCCCTTCCATACTTACTCCCCTGCCCCTTCCATACTCCCCCCTTCCATGCTCACTCCCCTGTCCCTTCCATACTCCCCTTTCATATTCATAACCCCTTCATACTCCACCTTCACACTCATACTCCCCCCTTCCATGCTCATACTCCCCCCTTCTATGCTCTCTGCCCCTTCCATGCTCACTCCCCTGCTCCTTTCATAGTCCCCCTTTATATTCATACCCCCTTCCATGCTCAAACCCCCCCTTCCATACTTATACTTCCCCTTCAAACTCCCCCTTTTCATGCTCATACTCCCCCTACCATGCTCAATACCCCTTCCATACTCCCCCTTTATATTCATACCCCCTTCCATGCTCATACCCTCCCTTCATACTCATACTCCCCCTTCCCATGCTCATACTCCCCCCTTCCATGCTCATTGCCCCTTCCATGCTCACTCCCCTGCTCCTTTCATACTCCCCCTTTATATTCATACCCCCTTCCATGCTCATACCCTCCCTTCCATACTTATACTTCCCCTTCAAACTCCCCCTTTTCATGCTCATACTCCCCCTACCATGCTCAATACCCCTTCCATACACTCCCTTCATATTCCTACCCTCCCATCCATGCTCATACCCTCCCTTCCATACTCATACCCTCCCTTCCATACTCATACTCCTCCATTCCATGCTCACTGCCCCTTCTATACTCCCCCTTCATATTCATACCCCCTTCCATGCTCATACCCTCCTTTCCATACTCATACCCTCCCTTCCATACTCATACCCTCCCATTCCATGCTCACTGCCCCTTCTATACTTCCCCCATCCTTTCAGCTCCTTCCCCCCCCCCCCCCTTGTATGCCCATACCTGCTGGGCAAGGACCTTCTCTGCAGGGCTCCCTATTCTCTCCTAAGCAGCACAGTGTGCTGGGAGGAAGTAACATATGATCCCAGTTCGAACACCCCTAAGACCGGCCTTAAGATTGCGGGCGTTTTAATAGCACATGTGTTTAATCGAGGACATTTTAGGTGACCTCGTATGCACAATAAAAAGTAAATTTATGCTTACCTGATAAATTGATTTCTTCTATGATATGGCGAGTCCACGGATTCATCCTTTACTTGTGGGATATTATCCTCCTGCTAACAGGAAGTGGCAAAGAGCACCACAGCAAAGCTGTCTATATAGCTCCTCCCTTGACTCCACCCCCCCCCAGTCATTCGACCGAAGGTATAGGAAGAAAAAGGAGAAACTTAAAGGTGCAGAGGTTACTTGTGGGATACAATACCAAAGCTACAGGACACGGATGAACGGGAGGGACAAGACAGATACCTAAACAGAAGGCACCACGGCTTGAAGAACTTTTCTTCCAAAAATAGCCTCCGAAGAAGCAAAAGAATCAAATTTGTAAAATTTGGAAAAGGTATGAAGGGAAGACCAAGTTGCAGCCTTACAAATCTGTTCAACAGAAGCATCGTTTTTTAAAAGCCCATGTGGAAGCCACCGCTCTAGTAGAATGAGCTGTAATCCTTTCAGGAGGCTAATGTCCAGCAGTCTCGTATGCCAAACGGATGATGCTTTTCAGCCAAAAAGAAAGAGAGGTAGCCGTAGCTTTTTGACCTCTACGCTTTCCAGAATAGACAACAAACAGAGAAGATGTTTGACAGAAATCCTTGGTCGCTTGCAAATAAAACTTCAAGGCACAAACCACGTCCAAGTTATGTAGCAGACGCTCCTTCTTAGAAGAAGGGTTAGGACACAGAGAAGGAACAACAATTTCCTAATTAATATTCTTATTAGAAACAACCTTAAGAACTAAATTCAAACTCCATGGCGGAGCAACAGGTTTAAACACAGGCTTAATTCTAACCAAAGCCCTGACAAAACGACTGAACGTCTGGGACATCTGCCAGACGCTTGTGCAGTAAGATTGACAAAGCAGAAATGTGCCCCTTTAAGGAACTAGCTGATAACCCCTTCTCCAATCCTTCTTGGAGAAAGAACAAAATCCTACGAATCCTGATCTTACTTCATGAGTAGCCTTTGGATTTGCACCAATAAAGATATTTACGCCATATCTTATGATAAATTTTCCTAGTGACAGGCTTTCGAGCCTGAATCAAGGTATCTATGACCGACTCAGAGAATCCCTGCTTAGATAAAATCAAGCGTTCAATCTCAAGGCAGTCAGCCGCAGAGAAACTAGATTTGGATGTTGGAACGGACCCTGAGTGAGAAGGTCCTGTCTCAGTGGCAATTTCCACAGGGTGTATTGGGTTGGTTTTATTTTTAGGTTAGGGACTTTGGGCTGCAAAAGAGCTAACTGCCCTTTTAAGGGCAATGCCCATCCAAATGCCCTTTTCAGGGCAACGGGGAGCTTAGGTTTTTTTAGATAGTATTTTATTTGGGGGTTGGTTTTGTGGATGGTGGGTTTTACTGTTGGGGGGGTTGTTTGTATTTTTTTTACAGGTAAAAGAGCTGATTACTTTGGGGCAATGCCGCACAAAAGGCCCTTTTAAGGGGTATTGGTAGTTTAGTTTAGGCTAGGGTTTCTTTTTTATTTTGGGGGCTTTTTTATTTTAATAGGGCTATAAGATTAGGTGTAATTAGCTTAAATATCTGTAATTTGTTTATTATTTTCTGTAATTTAGTGGGGGGGGGGGTTTGTACTTTAGCTAATTTAATTTAATTTAGCAAAGTGTATGTAATTTATTTAATTATATTTAATTTAGTTAATTTATTTAATTATAGTGTAGTGTTAGGTGTTATTGTAACTTAGGTTAGGTTTTAGTTTACAGGTACTTTTGTATTTATTTTAGCTAGGTAGTTATTAAATAGTTAATAACTATTTAGTAACTATTCTACCTAGTTAAAATAAATACAAACTTGCCTGTAAAATAAAAAAAAACCCTAAGCTAGCTACAATGTAACTATTAAGTATTTATATTTATTTATATTTATTTAAATTATATTTAAGTTAGGGGGTGTTAGGTTTAGGGTTAGACTTAGGTTTAGGGGTTAATAACTTTAATATAGTGGCGGCGACATTGGGGGCATCAGATTAGGGGTTAATAAATATAATGTAGGTGTCGGCAACATTGGGGAAGGCAGATTAGGGGTTAATAGATATAATGTAGGTGGCGGCGGTGTCCGGAGTGGCAGATTAGGGGTTAAAAATTTTATTATAGTGTTTGCGATGCAGGAGGGCCTCGGTTTAGGGGTTAATAGGTAGTTTATGGGTGTTAGTATACTTTTTAGCACTTTAGTTATGAGTTTTATGCTACGGCGTTGTACTATAAAACTCTTAACTACTGACTTTTATACTGACTTTTAAAAGCGTTAAGACTCTTGACGGGGTAGGCTTTATCGCTCACTTTTTGGCCTCCCAGGACAGACTAGTAATACCGGCGCTATGCAAGTCCCATAGAAAAAAGACTTTACAAAGTTTACGTAAGTCGTTTTGCGGTAAGGCCAAAGAAGTGTGCGGTGCCCCTAAACCTGCAAGACTCTTAATACCAGTGGGCGTAAAAAAGCAGCGTTAGGAACTCTTAACGCTGCTTTTTTACCCTAACGTACAACTCGTAATCTAGCCGTTTGTTACTTATATTTTTAGAGTAGGCAGGGATACAACAGGCAAATGTAACAAATAACAAATAAAGGTAAAGCAGCTGTTTGCAAACAATTAAAGAAACAGTCTACTTGAAAATTGTTATTGTTTAAAATGATAGATAAGCCCTTTATTACCAATTCCTCAGTTTTGCACAGCCAACACAGTTATATTAATACACTTTTTATCTCTTTGATTACCTTAAATCTAAGCTCTGCAGACTGCCCCATTATATCAGTGCTTTTGACGGACTTACACTTTAGCCAATCAGTGCTGACTCATAAATAAGATACTTGCCCTTTGTAAGTCATTGAGCTTTCTGACCATTTTAATTAATTCATTCATTAATCAATTCATTCATTTAATTAATCTTTCTTTGTAGTTATTTCTCCAGCTTTACGTGCTACAGATCTCTTAGTAGGTCAGTCTGTCCATTCACTTATTCAAAAAGAAAAATAATTAGAAACCGCTGTGGGGCCTTACCATACATAATGTATAAAATATAAGAGATATTCCATACTGTCAGGAGCAGTCTCTAGGAGCTGAGTAGCAACCTCTACCTTTATATTTACGTCTTCCCTTCCAGTTATAAACTTCTTAGTCATGTGTAAAAACCATGTGTAATCGAGCTCTTTATAATGTTGATGTCCATAAAGAAGTATTTAGTGGAGTTGATATATTTAAAGATGTAGTAAAATAATGAATACATTAGCTATTTGTGAAAATAATATCTAGCATTAAAACCTCTCAGAACATCAGAATTCAAAATGATTCATAAAGATTTCTAACCACCCCCTACAGTCTCTATTTGTGAGTTCAGTTCAATCAGGCCATTAATAAATGAAAATAAAAGGACTTGAAGGGTGTATGTGGAATAAATGGAAGAGTGCAAAAGACTAATTGAGAGTTCTAAGTCAAGGCACATAATGACATTGACCTGCTGCTTCCAAAACCAGTTGCGCATACAAATCTATAGGTTCGTGTGTACACATCTTGAACACTAAATGGCAGCAGTGTGCTCAAAATTGTTATTCATAAAATGCTTTCAGTATGCTCTCATAGAAACAAAGGATATCAAGAGGAAGAAATCAGTTTAATAGAATAAATTACAGAGGCCCATGGGCCTCATGCAATAGTTTTTGCCAACCAAAGGAAAAAGTAAAACAGAATGTGTGCCATAGTGTTTGTGGTCCAATCAAAAAGCAGAACTAAATATATGTACTTTGGGGCTTCTGGTTAGTGGGCAAACTCAAATGAACCCTGTGGAAGGGAGAACAGCAGAGTGTACCCTGCAACATTATTTAAAGGGATATGCAACCGAACAACGTCTTTTCATGACTTAGGCAGAGCATGTGATTTTATACAACTTTCCAATTTACTTTATTCTATGGGTATCTATAGTTGAAAAACACCCCTAGGTGGGCTCAGGAGAAGCAATGATTTACTGGTAGCTAGCTGCTGATTGGTGGCTGCATACTAATGCCTCTTTTCAAAGCTCCAGGTAGAGCACAGCTGCTGCTTCAACAAAGGATACAATTTGATAATAGAAGTAAATTGGAAAGTTTATTAAAATCACATGCTGTTGGGGGCGGAGTCTAGCCACGCTAGGAGATGGCAGCTTGCTAGAAGGGCTCCTGTCTTCTAGACCGAATAAAAGCTAAAATTGATGGCATGGATCCCTAACTTCTTTACCCTTTTGATACCTTACAATACCTAACAACCCCTCCTCATGCTTGTTACAGTCCGTGTAATCCCTGATCTAACTACATATTTTGGAGGAGAGGTAATCTGCTTGGGGCCTGCAACGCACCGGAGGGAGCCGACATCACCGTAGTGATTGCAAGACAGAGTTGCGGTAAGACCTGGCTGACAGGGGACACGCTGATCACACTGCCCAGCGATATATTCTGAGAGACAAGGAGGAGAGCGGTAGTAGCCGAGAAGACTCTGAGTGCGGTAGGTGAGGCTGCCATATTTACACGTGGGCTCCCAGGGCGCTCCCTTTATACCGCAGGCCGGAGGGAAGGGGGGCATATCTGCAAATATTCCCGAATTCAGCAAATAACATAGGCTACCTTTACAAACGCAGAGTCCCACACCTTAGGCTGGACATTCAACTAATAATCTCAAGGTGTTATTAATTCTCACTAACTGCGTCACAAGTCATAGAAAGAGAGAGGACACTACAGCATAACGGCTGCACTGTGAATAGGACTCCCTCTCACCCTCCCAATCACGTTTATAATACGGGACAAGGGGCAGTGTGAAACCTGTATTTGCCTTATTTTGCCTTGTTCATCTCCCTCATCCCCTTAAGGCACAATAACTTTTGTATCATATTCTTGTGCTTGGTGGAGCTGTGTGACTGCTCTGTCTTCAACCGCATGGCCTGTGAGTGAGACAGTTTGTTTGCTCCAATACAGATAGTGAATGGACTCTCACCCTAACCTCCTCAAATCGCCTAGCTTAGAAACTTAAATCTTCTTTATTATACACAGTGAAGTACACGCATCAATTTAAGAGAAACACCACGAGAGACCAGGGGATGCCTTGCAAGAGGCAAAGGAGACAAAACACCTTCCTCTAAGACACTCAATCAGTATCTTATACCCAAAGGTTCGCTTACCCCAAACAGAGAAGAATCTACAGATTCAGTAGCCCCTGGGGCAGTAATAGGGGATATGGAAGCACCAGACTTAAGCTCCTTTATAACAAAAAAAGACATAACTCATTTGTCCTCCAAGGATGATATTAAAGTTGTGCTTCATGAAATGAGGACCCTCTTTGGAGATCTGCGAAAAGATCTAGGGGCTATGGAGAAGAGAGTTGTGACATTGGAATCAAACCATACTGCTTTAACTACTGAAGTTCAATCTAACACTGCTGAAATCCAGGAATTAGATAACAGGGTCTATCTGCTCTCTGAAAAGCTCGAGGACCTAGAAAATAGGACTCGCCGAAATAACCTTAGAATAAGGGGAGTGGCGGAGACCATTTTTCCCCAAGCAATTGAAGGTTATCTTCAGGCCCTATTTAGAGTAATTAAAGATAACCCCTCTGGCGAAGATATCCAAATAGAGAGGGCTCATAGAGCCTTGATACCTAGACCTCCTCCTAAAGCCCCGCCACGGGATATAATTGTCAAATTTCTTAAATACAAAGATAAAGAGGATCTCTTGCGCTGTGCAAGAGCAAAGCACCCAATTATGCATGCAGGAGAGGAGATACAGCTCTACACAGACCTTTCTCCCACCACTCTTCAGAAAAGAAGGGAACTCTCTAACGTCACTACCACCTTGAAATTGCACAAAATACAATTCCCAGTCTCGCTAATAGCCTCAGCCAACAACAAAACGGCTATTTACCGACCTGGGTCTGACCTTAGCCTATTCTACAGGGAGCTCTCAATACCAGCTTTCCCCGACAGATGTGTTTCCCTGAATAACGACAAAAACTACTACTCACGAATTGACTACATCATGACTGACTCTATTGGCCTTTCCCTCACCACGCACTGCGAAATAGGTAATATCACATGGTCTGACCACGCCCCTGTTACCTGCTTCATCCTTTGGCCCGACCTCCCAGTAATAAGTAAAAACTGGAGACTTGACGATTCCCTTTTAGACGATCCGCTTATTCTGAGTGAGGCAGAGAGGACCCTCTCTGAATACTTCTCGCTCAATGCGAGCACAGCCTCATCCTCTGCATTGGAATGGGAAGCACACAAACCGGTAATCCGCGGAATATTTATCAAACATAGTATTAGACTATCAAAGCAAGCCAAAATTTATCACACAAACTTACTAGAAATAGCTCCCTGGAGGAAACACATAAACAAGAACCCTCTAACGACACCTGTAGACAGGAGCTGATGTCCACAAGAGCAGAACTTAAACAATATCTTATAAAACAACATCAGCAAACGGCCTTACGCCTAAAACAATATTTCTATGAGGGAGGTAATAAACCGGGTAGAGTGCTGGCGAGAACCCTTCGGAGGAGACAATTGGCCTCATATATCCAATTTCTACACACCACAGAGGGCAAAATTGTTCATAGTAGTAAACTCATTGCTTCCACCTTTAGGGACTATTACAAGGCACTATACAATATAGATAACACTACCCCGCCATCTCAACCTAATTTGGTTGAATGTAACCCTCAGGGAACACATGGATACATTTTTCTCTAATCTTAACCTCCCCACTCTGACTGACAGTGAGAGTGAAGATCTTCCATCCACTATCACTTTAGAGGAACTTCAGCAGGCCTTAAAAGACACTCCGGCTGGCAAATGTCCAGGGCCAGATGGTTTCACTCCTAGATATTATAAGACATTTAGCACCATGCTGTTCCCCCATATGTTACAGTTATTTAACAATCTACAAAAAAAACCTATTCTATCTGCATCTCTCCTAGAGGCCCACATTACAGTTATTCCTAAGCCTGGCAAGACAGCCACCCGTCCCAAATATTTTAGACCCATATCTCTTATAAACTATAAAATTATTAGCTGAGGTTCTCGCCAATAGATTAAACAAATATCTGCCTAAATTGATTGCCACTGACCAAGTTGGCTTTGTCCCGGGAAGAGAAGCCCGGGATAACACCATAAAAATTCTGCATCTTATTAACCATGCGAAAGCGACAAATACACCCCTGGTCCTTTTGGCAACCGATGCGGAGAAGGCCTTCGATCGGGTTCGATGGTCTTTTCTGCAAAGGTTTATGCAAGAAATGGGCTTCCCTGAGCCCTTTCTAAAGATGGCAATGGCCTTGTACTCTCATCCCAATGCTAGAATTAGAGCTAACGGTGTCCTCTCGGATTCGTTTGATATACAAAACGGCACTAGGCAGGGCTGCCCCCTTTCCCCTCTCCTCTTTGCCATCTCCATGGAGACACTGGCTCAGAAGATCAGAAATAACACTGAGATCAGGGGCATGGTGATAGGGGGGCAAGAACATAAACAAGCCCTCTATGCGGATGATGCGTTGTTCACATAGACTGAGGCCGACACATCTGTCCCTGCATTACTTACGGAATTGAGCAATTATAGTAGGGTCTCCAATTTCCAATTAAACTTTTCCAAATCTGAACTCCTCAACATAAATTCTAATCCAAGCTCCATCAATCATCTGAGTAGCGCTTATAACATCCCTATCGCGCGGCACAAATTAAAATACTTAGGTATATTTCTCTCCACCAGCACATCTGACTTAATCAAATTCAATTATAACGCCTTAAAAAATGACATTGTCCGAGACCTGTCATCTTGGAAAAGCAAAAAGTTATCATGGCTAGGGAGGGGTGCTTAAAATGAACATCCTGCCCCGAATATTGTATCTTCTCCAGGCTCTCCCCATTTCACTTCCTGAGGGCTTCATCCCGCAATTACAAAAAATACTTGAACAATACATATGGGATAGGGCTAGACCCAGAATCCCTAGGAAAACTATGTATCTTCCGAGGGATGGGGGGGGGGGTTTGGGGGTGCCCTGTTTGGGAAGATATAAACAAGCAATTTCGTTACAACACATGGTGGAATGGGCCCACAACCCTGGTAATAAAGCATGGATTAACATAGATAGACAAATACTTAAGTTAAACAATATTGCTACACTGGGATGGACAACACCTCAACTCAGACCCAAGCTTATTAATGACTATCTCATTACAGCTAATGTATTGACAGACTGGGACAGAACAATGGCCACGACTACACACATTTCTTCCAGGAATGCCCCACTTACACCCATCATAGAGCACACTGACCTCCCATTCCGCAAATTGGGTTTTACTAAATTACAACCATATAGCCTCCGCACAGGTACGATAACTTTTGTCATGGTAGAGGGGAAGTTAAAAGCACACTCCGACATGGCAGAGGCACATGGGGAGATTTTCTCCTCTTGGCTTCACTACCACCAATTGATTCATTTTATATCACATCACAAACACAAAGGAGAGTTTGGTAGAAAATTGACACCCTATGAGGAGCTTTGCGTTTCGCAAACGAGTCCGACTCACTTGATATCCAAAATCTACAAAATCCTTAGCAACCCTGATTCATTAAACCTCCCTTCCTACACGTACTCGTTGAAGAAGGAGTTAAATTGCAACTTAGAAGATGAATCTTGGCGCCAAGCTTTCCGTCTGACCAAAAAATCCTCAGTCTCGGCAGTGATACAAGAAATCCACATAAAACTCTTGTGTAAATGGTATCTAACCCCGTCCCGATTGCACAAGATATACCCCTCACTTAATAACACTTGCTGGAGGGGCTGTGGAGAGGAGGGTTCGCTCCTCCATATCTGGTGGACTTGCCCCAGGCTTGGGGACTTCTGGCGGGAGATTTTGTCAGAAATGTCCGTAATATTGGGTACACAGGTTCCTCATGATCCAAGCACCTTACTGTTCCTATCACTTCCAAAGATGTCTGGTATGGGCAAACACCCTCTCTTACTACTCATGCTCACTGCAGCTAAGAAGCTCATTCAAAAATTTTGGAAAACCAAGACTATCCCTACCTCGGAAGACTGGAGAACAGCAGTTGCTGGTCTCGTTTCCTTGGAGAAATACCACTATCTAAAAACACACCACCTAGAGGTTCACGAAATCATGCTGGCCCTATGGAGCAGACAGATTTAATTTGAGCTCCTTAATAGTGTGCTTTCCATGAGGCACTATTGACATGACCCCTTTACCTCCCTTCCCCCCATTTTTTTTTTTCTTCTCCTCCTCTCCTCTTTTCCTTTTCTTGCTCTTTCTCCTTCTCTCCAATTTCTTTCTCTGACTGAGAGATGTGTCTCCCAGCCTAAAGGTTTGTTTATAAGCATGTTTAAATTTTATTGAAAAATTTTGGGCAAAATGAGAGAAATTGACATAATTTGTTCTTCCATGCCTGGACTATACTCCTTTCTTTCATTTAGGTATCTCATAGAACGGACAACTGTGTTTGTATATTTATAAACAGGGCGACACTATGCCCAAGGGTCATGTATAATTTCCAGTATGTCTTCGTCCCTGTACTTTTTAAACTGAATTGTATACTCTTTGTTGTCTTTTTTGAATATCTCAATAAAAATTTAAATAAAAAAAAAAAAATAAAAAAAAAAATCACATGCTGTTGCGGAATCATGAAAGAAAAAAAAAATGGGTTTTATGTCCCTTTAAATCTGACCCCGTGGCACTGGACATCTTTAGGAACTATATTATTTATGTATTTAATAACTATAAATTAATATGTATCACTTAGGGCTTCTAAAACATTGATCCGTGCCCCCCATGTCTTAGGAAGTTGTCCCTCACTATTTTATACCATATACAATATGCATAGCTTGTCAAAACTTTTGCTTGCACAGGTTTCATGCACTCTCTTTTTAAAGCCACTTAGATAGAATGTTTCTGTCGTATAGCAGAAAAAGAAGTAACAACTTATTTACACAATATAGTAAATGTACCTTCAACTCTGCAGAGATTTCACAAAGCACAATGTTGTTAACCAATGTAAACATTACATTCACTGCATCATTTACTTAGTGCTCCATAGTGCTTCTACTGTGATTATATTGATTTATGATAACAACCTCCTGTCAATAAATATTCTAATTAATTTAGCTCCCACTGCATATATTTGACACAAAACACTCTAGCACTCTATACTAATGTGGCCAAACACCTAGACTATGCAATATCATATGTTGCATATAGTGACTTTTGTGTTAAAGGGACAATCAACACCAAAATTGTTATTGTTTAAAAAGATAGATAATGCCTTTACTACTCATTTCCCAACTTTGAACAACCAACATTGTCATATTAATATACTTTATAACATTTAAACCTCTACATTTCTGCCTGATTCTAAACCACTACAGACAGTCTCTTATCACATGCTTTTTTTATTTGCTTTTCACAACAGGAGACTGCTAGTTCATGTTGGCCATATATATATATATATATATATAATTGTGCTCATGCCCGTTGAGTTATTTAAGAGTCAGCAGAACACAGCACTAATTAGCTAAAATGCAATTCAATAGATAATAAATAAATAAATAAGTCATGTGATCAGGGGGCTGTCAGCAGAAGCTTAGATACAAGGTAATCACAGAGGAAAAAAGTATATTAATATAACAGTGTTGGTTATGCAAAACTGGGAAATGGGTAATAAAGGGATTATCTATCTTTTAAAAATAACAATTCTGGTGTAGACTGTCCCTTTAACATAATAAGAGCTTTGTTAATACTTAATCCAAAAGGTTAATAAAGAGAAGTAGCTGAAGGGACATTAAATCGAAAAAAATAATAGAAATTACACTGTCGCTGCTCTATGATGTAGTCTAGGATTACGGGTATTCAAGAGCAAAAAGTGTTGTGAGGTATGTAATTGACTGAAAATAGGAAGGGGACAGACATGAATTTGTCTGAAAGTTGATTGAGGTTCTTTATCCACCATTCAAACAATACTCTGTTGCAATCTTTGATACATTTTTCTCTTTTGTCCACGTCCAGGGAGATTAGCTACAGTGCCATGGGCTGTAAATGTTGCACACAGTGGACAAAGGAACATTAAAGGGACATAATACTCATATGGTAAATCACTTGAAACTGATGCTGTATAACTGTAAAAAGCTGACAGGAAAATATCACCTGAGCATCTCTATGTAAAAAAGGAAGATATTTTACCTCACAATTTCCTCAGCTCAGCAGAGTAAGTTCTGTGTAAAAAGTTATACTCAGCTGCTCCCAGCTGCAGGTAAAAAATTAAAAAAAAATGAAGAAATGAACAGCAGCCAATCAGCATCAGCAGTGCTGAGGTCATGAACTCTTACTGTGATCTCATGAGATTTGACTTAACTCTCATGAGATTTCATAGTATGCTTCCTTTACCTGATTGGTGAAATAATATGAGAGTTCACGAAGCTCATCCCTTCAGATGTCCCAGGACAGACACACTAAAATGCTGCTTAGAAATCCTTTACAATGGGAGGTGGCTACTGAGGAACTTTTGAGGTAAAATATCTTTCTTTTTTACATAGAGATGTTCAGGTGATATTTTCTAATCAGCTTTTTACAGCTATGCTGCATCACTTTCAAGTGTTTAAACATTTGGGTATTATGGCCCTTTAAGATCTCTGGAAATGGACTTGTAACCTTGAGATTGTCCATGCTTTTCCATAATTTTTGTTCTCAAATCCTCAGACAATTCTTTGCTGCTCTTTCCCTTCTCCATCCTCAGTGTGGAACACAGAAACACACAACAGAAAGGTTGAGTCAATGTTTCACCATTTTAACTGGTTGCCGGTATAATTTCTATATTGTCAGCACCTGTTAATTGATACAGGTGAGTTTAATTACAAATTACAGGAGCATCACAAACTTGGAAGGCAATTATTTCTTACAATTTTGAGAAGCTGCCAATAATTTTGGCCAGTCCATTTTTGGAGTTTTGCGTCGAATGTGTCAGATTTGGCTTTTTTCTCTCCACTTTTTTTGTGTCATAGCAATACAAACAAAAGAAATAAACATGAGGATGCCTAAATATTTGTAATTGCAACAATTGTCTGGGTGAAGTGGTCCATTATCTAACAGAAATGCAGGCGTGCCAATATTTTTGGTCATAACTTTATATATTTATACATGTAGATATTTATATAGCTATATAGATATTTAATTTAAAAAAACCATTATATTATATATAGATAGACAGATAGATAGATAGATAGATAGATAGATAGATAGATAGATAGATATAGATAAATAGAAAGATAGATATTTACAAATAAAAAGAACAGTTTCTTCTAAGTGAAGAACATTGGAATGGAAAATATGCATAACAACCTTCAGGTTTAGCACAGTTGGTCTAACTAATGGGTGTCACCTGAGTGATAATTGTTAGTTGGGTTTTTTTGTTTTTTTAAAAGAGCACTTTATTGAAGTTTATGGGGGAAAGAAGTTAATGCAGTTGTGACATCCAAAGTTCTGAAGTTAGCGCAAGTTTCCACTGTCAACTTCAAATGCGAAAGTGAAAAAATCCGCCACTTGCAATCTGGCCCATTTTGAGTTATCAGTTCAATGGAGTAAAGGGTCTTGATAAAGACTTGTACAAGCGAAAATGTTGACCATAAAGTATTGTATGTAATTTTTCTTTTTTGTTTAATTACAATTTTTGCTATTGAAGACTCAACACCGGATAAGACCTGAGAGTGCCTTTCATGTAGATAGATAGAAAGATAGATAGATTGACATATAGACCGATAGAACAATAGATGCAAAAGTTTTAAAGCATAGAATAAAACTCCACAATTTTTCCTTTTTTTAGCCACATTCGGGTTAGCACTCAAGCGATAGCCAGGACCTGAATGTTAGGTGATGGATTTAGCAAGAACGCACTATCCGACCTTCAGATGTAAGCATGTCCTAAGCTTTTGCTAAAGCGATAACATTTTACTTTACACTTGTAGTATGCAAGTAAAAATGGAAATGTTATGGGTTGCGCTCTAGCGATGTAAGGGCACCATAGCGGTAGGACTATGTAGGTGTTTCTTTTATTATCACAATAATTGCTACCATGGGGTCAGCAGCTGGCCTAATCAAGGGTGGCAGGGGCCTTGTCACAGCATTGGTTGTCATAGTAGCAGGGTAGTTATGGAGAACCTCTGTCAGTCTTCAGGACAAAATGGTGGGCCTCAAGCTGATGTCACTACTGGCCCCTCAAAAGTTCCAGTATCTCACCTGGACACTATACCCATTTCCCTCCACCTCTGCGTTATAATTTATTAAACAACACTTAAAATATAATATTTATTATTAACCATTATTATTATTATTAATACTACCATTATTATAGTTTATTTGTATAGTGCAGAAAAATTATGTAGCACTGGATAGATGTTTAAACTACAGGGAGTGCAGAATTATTAGGCAAGTTGTATTTTTGAGGATTAATTTTATTATTGAACAACAACCATGTTCTCAATGAACCCAAAAAACTCATTAATATCAAAGCTGAATAGTTTTGGAAGTAGTTTTTAGTTTGTTTTTAGTTATAGCTATTTTAGGGGGATATCTGTGTGTGCAGGTGACTATTACTGTGCATAATTATTAGGCAACTTAACAAAAAACAAATATATACCCATTTCAATTATTTATTTTTACCAGTGAAACCAATATAACATCTCAACATTCACAAATATACATTTCTGACATTCAAAAACAAAACAAAAACAAATCAGTGACCAATATAGCCACCTTTCTTTGCAAGGACACTCAAAAGCCTGCCATCCATGGATTCTGTCAGTGTTTTGATCTGTTCACCATCAACATTGCGTGCAGCAGCAACCACAGCCTCCCAGACACTGTTCAGAGAGGTGTACTGTTTTCCCTCCTTGTAAATCTCACATTTGATGATGGACCACAGGTTCTCAATGGGGTTCAGATCAGGTGAACAAGGAGGCCATGTCATTAGATTTTCTTCTTTTATACCCTTTCTTGCCAGCCACGCTGTGGAGTACTTGGACGCATGTGATGGAGCATTGTCCTGCATGAAAATCATGTTTTTCTTGAAGGATGCAGACTTCTTCCTGTACCACTGCTTGAAGAAGGTGTCTTCCAGAAACTGGCAGTAGGAAAGGGAGTTGAGCTTGACTCCATCCTCAACCCGAAAAGGCCCCACAAGCTCATCTTTGATGATACCAGCCCAAACCAGTACTCCACCTCCACCTTGCTGGAGTCGGACTGGAGCTCTCTGCCCTTTACCAATCCAGCCACGGGCCCATCCATCTGGCCCATCAAGACTCACTCTCATTTCATCAGTCCATAAAACCTTAGAAAAATCAGTCTTGAGATATTTCTTGGCCCAGTCTTGACGTTTCAGCTTGTGTGTCTTGTTCAGTGGTGGTCGTCTTTCAGCCTTTCTTACCTTGGCCATGTCTCTGAGTATTGCACACCTTGTGCTTTTGGGCACTCCAGTGATGTTACAGCTCTGAAATATGGCCAAACTGGTGGCAAGCGGCATCTTGGCAGCTGCACGCTTGACTTTTCTCAGTTCATGGGCAGTTATTTTGCGCCTTGGTTTTTCCACACGCTTCTTGTGACCCTGTTGACTATTTTGAATGAAACGCTTGATTGTTCAATGATCACGCTTCAGAAGCTTTGCAATTTTAAGAGTGCTGCATCCCTCTGCAAGATATCTCACTATTTTTGAATTTTCTGAGCCTGTCAAGTCCTTCTTTTGACCCATTTTGCCAAAGGAAAGGAAGTTGCCTAATAATTATGCACACCTGATATAGGGTGTTGATGTCATTAGACCACACCCCTTCTCATTACAGAGATGCACATCACCTAATATGCTTAATTGGTAGTAGGCTTTCGAGCCTATACAGCTTGGAGTAAGACAACATGCATAAAGAGGATGATGTGGTCAAAATACTAATTTGCCTAATAATTCTGCACTCCCTGTATTATAAAAAAAGAAGAGAGTGAGGCATATATGGAGAGATAATGTAATTTGCTACCCCACGCTAGCATAAGATTCACATGCAGAAAATTCAAAATTGGTGGTTATAACTTATCAACAGAATGTGAATTCATGATTTATAGTAATAATTTTGATCAATAATAAAGTGCATGCATTTTTCCATATAGCATGCATTAATACAAATTTTGGAATATATGGATATATATTATATATTATATTATAAACCTGACAGGGCAACTCATCCTGACTGGAAGGGTATTAAATAAGAGGTTAGAGAGTCCCCTGAAGGGTAGTGTAGTTTGGGTAGCAGGTTTGCATTGCTGGAGAGATGGTTTAGAATTTAAAGGTGTGAGAACAGTTTTTGGTCCACTTCAATGGAGTGTGTTTGTGGTGCTTTTCTCCCTCTTCCAGCTAGTTACTTTATCTGTTGTCCCATGATTATGGGGATTATTTGGATGGGGACATGAATGTGGCACAGTGTCTAAAATATTACACTGTGTGTCCTAATGTCATCATCAATGTTTAACTTTAATACTAATTTCACATATGCATACTTTCAAAGTATAATACACAATGTAGCAAATGGCACTTACAAGTTCTGATGAGTGATCAATGACACAAGTATCGAGCAATTTGATTCGTTAGTGATAGTATAAAATGTATATTTCAATCAGATTGTCTGATGTCATAAATCATGTGATTATGCATATCCCAATCAAAAGTGATGGAAAACGTCACTAGTGGGTTGTTTATAAGTTTACATCAAATTTGGTGCAAAAAGTTTTGCGGCAAATTTAGTGCGAAGTGGAAAGTGGGACTTGTATTACATGCGTTACACATAGTGCAAATAGATTTATCCAAAAAAGGAAGTTAGTTATATTATGTAATGTATTTATTTAATTTTTATCCCTATATCTACTAGTGCAGCAAATTTAAAGCAATAATATGGTCCCCTTGCTTTGTAATGAGAGACAAATATGAAACATAATTCATAATCCATAAGTACTTTTATTATGTAATATGCTTCATTCTCTTGTAGCATCGAACATAAACTTTCTGTGTTTTCAGACTCCCATTGATTTCTATGGCATTCGCGGCCTCAAGGGTGGCGGTTTGAACGATAGGTACGCTGCGTCGGAATAGACGCAAGCGCACCTGTTGAATGTTTACTAAATTGGGAAGAGGGTCAAATAGAGTCTAATGTAAATTCTAAACATCTAGAATGACGCAAGCATTGATCTGCTTCAGATTGATTTTGCGGGAGCGTATATTACGTCGAACATTGCAACATTTGACGATGTTGACACTTTGTTAACTACGGCGGATCAGATTTGCGTTGAATATTTTACAAGTGAAAAGAAAAGCTGCAGTTAAAATTTTATTATTTACAAATATTAAAAAAGACAATAATACTAACAAGTACAAGTACAGTATTTTTTGATATAGCATGCATGAATACAAATTTTTAAATATATTATATTATAAACCTTACAGGGCAAGTCATTCTGACTGGCATGGTATTAAATAAGAGGCTAGAGGGTCCCCTTAAGTGTAGTGTAGTTTGTGTAGCAGGTTTGCATTGCTGAAAAGATGACTGAGAATTTAAAGGTGTGGGAACAGTTATTGGTCCACTTCAATGGAGTGTGTTTGTGGTGCTTTTCTCCCTCTTCCAGCCAGTTACTTTATCTATTGTCCCATGATAATGGGAAATATTTGGATGGTGACAGGAATGTGGCGCAGTGACCCAAGGAATAAGTCATTTGGAGTTTCACTAAAATTTTGACTTTGTTAGAGCTGCTCCTGATTGTTGTAGCTATTCAGCTCTGGGTGGGTCGCTTCCGAGAATGCCCAGTGGTCCTCTGGTCCAACAATATGAATGTGGTATGTGCCATTGATCGTGCTATACCTTAAACATATGGTTTTGTTCTTCTAACAACATAATATTCGATTCAACATGCATCATGTTCTGGAAATGAATAATGTGCTTGTTTATGTTCTTTCCAGGTTTAGGTGGGGGGAATTTTGAAGGTAGATTCCAGAAGTGGTCCCTGTGATCTCACTTGCTCTCTTGTCTTTTGGCATTTCACATATCCTGGAGTTTCATTGGCTCCTTCAACCTAGCATTAGTATGTAAGTCATTGGTGTCACTGGGTGCTATTTGTCAGTAACAAGAGGTGACATCACAGCTAGGATTTAATGGTTTACATGTCTTAACGACAGAGGGGTTAAGAAAGGAGCTATTCATAGTGCCCCTCACTATCACTGTCCTTTAACACCTAGCAACCCTCCAAACAAACTTGCCACACTTTTAACCACATAGCCATACCCACATGCCACCCTACTCCACCCACATAAAATCCCCCTCCACCCCTTGGCTTCACCCCTATGTTTTCCTGACCTAGTCCTCAGTTTCATGGCCCATTTACAAAGCACAGCAGGGTGTTTTCTCCACCCAATAAAATTAAAAAAATTTAACTGCACCCAGTCTATTGATTCTAAAGAAAGCGCACTCCCACTGTTCTGAACTAGAAACTAGTTTATTCCACACGTTTTGCTTAAGTGTTTGATGTGAGTAGTATGGCATCTGATTGGCTGTAGCATCCATCTACATTAAAAAGGTTAACGTTGATTGGGCAAACAGCAGTTTTTACTCAGGACCAGTAGTGCTATGCAGCTAACAAACAGTACTTTAACTAGAGTTTAACCCATTTGCACTTATTAAACACTTAGCATTGCAAGGTCTCTAGTGTTAAAATAAGAGCCTGTCCTTTTTCACTATAATGTCCCTTCAAATACTGAATAAAATAATTCAGCTCAGCCAGACATTGATAATATTTTAGACAATTATTAAAACATACAGAGAATAATTTGTATGTTCAGAATTCTTTTAAATAAAAATGCTAACTACAATAGGGAAATTAAAAACTCAGTTAAAGATGATAAAAGCTATGCTTCAGATCCAAGGAAAAGATCAAATTCCCTAAAGCATCTCTTTTATCATGCTATGTCAGTCCAGTCTAATAAACAAGGTATCACAGCACACACAACTACAGACTGAAATGAATGTTTTTGTGGATATAATGTAGCATATAATTCAAATCTAGCATGGAACACTGTCAAAACCATCATCAATAAGTGGAGGAAATGTGGCCCCACAGAGACATTACAAAGATTAGGACGACTCTCCAAAGTGGATAAGAGGATGAGGAGGAAACTTAACAGGGAGGCTACCAAGAGGCCAATAGCAACAATGAAGGAGCTACAGAAATTTCTGGCAGGTAACAGTCACATGTGACCACCATCTCTTGTATTCTGCACATGTCTGGGCTGGCTATGGGAAGGGTGGCAAGGCAGAAACCATTTCTATTCTCCTATTATCAATGTTTCTTCGTTCTCTTGGTATCTTTATTTGAAAAAGCAGAAATGTATGCTTTCAAGCCAGCGCATCTTTGGTTCAGCACCTGGGTAGCGCTTTGCTGATTGGTGGCTAAATGTAGCCACCAATTAGCAAAGCTCTACCAAGGTGCTGAAGCAAAAATCATCAGGCTTCTAAGCTTAAATTCCTGCTTTTTCAAATAAAGATACCAAGAAAACTAAGAAAAATTTATAATAGGAAAAAAATTAGAAAGTTGCTTAAAATTGTATTCTCTATCTGAATCATAAATGAAAAATATTTCACAGTATACAAAAGTATATTTAGCCTATATTAGAATAGGTGATACAATGAATGTGTATTAGCACAAAAGACGTTATCAATATTTTACAACTAAGTGAAAAGAAAAGTTGCAGTTTAAATTGAAATTTTATTATTTACAAATAATAAAAAAAGACAGTAATACTTACAACGTATCTGCTGCCCTACAAATGTTAAAAACACTGCACTATTTGCAGTTAATACAAACATTGTGGTTAAGTTAAATACAAATATAGGAAGGAAATATCCTTAGGTCGGTATTGGAAGGGATTCGGTGAGCTGAAAAGATTAAAAGTGTGATAAAAAAAGTATTTTCAGCTTGAATAATGATTAAACTGCGGATTCTTTATATAAGGAAATTTCCCATTTCCCTTCACCATTTCCTTGTTATAATTATTATCCCATTTCTGGGAGAGGTTCCCCTAGGTGCGCATTATCGAAATTCATTATTAAAAAATTGGTTGATCCACAAATAGAGAGCATTTAAAAAAAATCACAAAAAGCCCCTGACACAGTTGCATTTCACTGTGTGCATCTTGATCTCCCCATTTTACGAAGACCTACAGTCTGATATTTAAAGGGGTATACATATTACTGTAAAATTATGCTACTAATAGAGGCCACTAATATGCTATGTTTTGTTTAATACTCTATCTATATAACACACTGTACCACTAGCAATAGTCCTTCCCCTCTCTGATATGCTCAGAGTTCCTTGTGGAAGTAAATATATCTATATAGCTCTCAGGCTGCTAAAGGCTCAAGTTTGACCTTGTTCCTTAACTTTTACATTTTCTATTATTTCAAATTACCTGAGTCCATGAGGCCAATTTATGAAATGCCTGTCGGACCTTATCCGAAAGTGCGGATAAGGTCCGACAGACATCGCTGAATGCGGAGAGCAATACGCTCTCCGTATTCAGCATTGCACCAGCAGCTCTTGTGAGCTGCTGATGCAATGCCGCCCCCTGAAGACTCGCGGCCAATCTGCCGCCAGCAGGGGGTGTCAATCAACCTGATCGTACTATAGGCCCCTATAGGTCTTTAAATCTAATGTCCTTTTGTTCTCTTTAATGTCCCTCTAGCAGAACATTATCTAAGTTGAAGGGGCATTACGGGGCTTATTTAAGCATATGTCTCCTTTATAATTCTAAATATATAATATATAATTCTACCTATTAACCCCTAAACCGAGGCCCTCCCGCATTGAAAACACTATAGTACATTTTTTACCCCTAATCTGCCACTCCTGACATCGCCGCCACTAAAAAAATGTATTAACCCCATTCTGCCTCTCCCTGATTATAATAAACCTATTAACCCCTAAACTGCCGCCCACCCACATTGCAAACACTATTTAAATATTATTAACCCCTAATCTGCCATCCGCCCACACTGCCGCTATAATAAACCTAACGACTCCCTAACTTTATATTAAAATTACAATTTCCTTATCTTAAATTAAATTAAAACTTACCTGTCAAATAAAATAAATTAATTTTAAACTAACAATAAAATTAAGATAATTTTTAAACTAAAATTAAACTACCAATTAAATTAAACTAAACTACACATTAAAAAAATCCTACTACTCTAAAAATTACAAAAAGTATCTAATTACAAAAAAAATAACTAAATTACAAAAAAAAACACTAAATTACAAAATTACACCTAATCTAATAGCCCTATCAAAATTAAAAAGCCCCCCAAAAATAAAGAAAACCCTAGCCTACAATAAACTACCAATGGCCCTTAAATGGGCCTTTTGTGGGGCATTGCCCCAAAGAAATCAGCTCTTTTACCTGTAAAAAAATACAAACACCCCCCAACAGTTAAACCCACCACCCCCACAACCAATCCCCCCAAATAAAATAACTATCTAAAAAAATGTAAGCTCCCCATTGCCCTGAAAATGGCATTTGTATGGGCATTGCCCTTAAAAAGGGCATTTCACTCTTTTACATGCCAAGACCCTGAACTAAAAATAAAACCCACCCAAAAAACCCTTAAAAAAACCTAAAAAACACTAACCCCCAACAATCCACTTACAGTTCTTGAAGTCCCGCTTGAAGGATCCATCCAGCCGGCGAAGTCATCATCCATACGGCAAGAAGTTTTCATCCAGATGGCATCTTCTATCTTCATCCATCCGGCGTGAAGCGGGTCCATCCTAAAAACATCCGGCACAGAGCATCCTCTTCATACGGCCACCGCCGTAAACTGGAACTTTAATGCAAGTGACGCCATCCAAGATGGTGTCCCTTGCATTCCTATTGACTAAAAGATTTCAATCAGCCAATAGAATTAGAGCTGCTAAAATTCTATTGGCTGTTCCAATCAGCAGCTATAATCCAATTTACAGTTTACTGCGGGGACCATATGAAGAGGATGCTCCGTGCCGGATGTCTTCAGGATGGACTCTCTCCACGCTAGAAGGATGAAGATAGAAGATGCCATCTGGATGAAGACTTCTTGCCACCTGGATGAAGAATTTGCCGGATGGATCAAGATTAAAAGAGCTGATTTCTTTGGGGCAATGCCCAACAAAAGGCCCCTTTAAGGGCCATTAGTAGTTTATTGTAGGCTAGGGTTTTTTTTATTTTAGGGGGGCTTTTTTATTTTGATAGGGCTATTAGATTAGATTAGGTGTAATTCTTTTTAATTTTTGATAATTTGTTTCTTATTTTTTGTAATTTAGTGTTTGTTTTTTTATGTAATTTAGATATTTTTATTTTTAGTAATTTTTTTTTTTTTAAAATTCTTTATTTATACATCCAGCACTGAGTAAGGCAACAAATGATATATACAGAAAATTTGTAGAATATGATGACAATAGTTGCAACCAAAGACAGCACTGTATTTTTTATAATCTATTAACATAGCTACTCCAGACATTACTTGTCTTCCCTCACTTCACATCTAACTTCCTACATCTAGTTCCGCTATATGATAAGGCAACAGATAACAGTATAGTTTGCATAACATATTAGAGCCGATCAAAAGATTTCCAGGAGTCTTTGGTGTTTTGTAGCTCTTTACAATCAGCAAGTCATTGCAGCTCTACTATGAGTGCGTCTTTCATTCGAAGTTGGGTGTTATATATCAACAGCTTAATTTCCCCTCCTCCCCATCCATCTCTGCTTCCTATTTTCTCCTGACTTGACCCAGAGCGCCCCCCCAGGGTTCCGTTCCAGCCTCTCATCTTTAGTCTCTCTATTGGTTCGGTACCTTGTTAATTGAAATGTTTAGAAAATGTTCCATTTGCCTCGTAACTGGGCTTCCAGAACAACCTCTGAGTTTTTGAGTGGGTACAGTATTTGTCTCTGATGTGTTAAGTCTAAGGTGTGAATCAAGGGTTCCCATTTGTTGAGGAAGTGTTTAGTTCGTTTTATGATGTCACCCTGTGTGTCTACTTGTTCCCGAACCATTTGCTGTTGTAGTTCTAATTTGAGATGTGTCAGTGTTGGCGGGTCAGGCTCCATCCACTTCTTGAGGATAAGCTTTCTGGCAATCAGTATAACATTATGAACAAATGTTATGTGTTTGTTTGTGTCCGATTGTGTGTGGAGGAATATCACTACGTGGATATTTAGGTCTATACTCCCTCCCGTAACTCTCATTGCCCATTTGTGTGCCATGTTCCAGAATCTCGTAAGTTTTGGGCATTGCCAAATCATGTGGAGGATGTTGGGGTTTGAGTGCGTGCATTTTGGGCAAAGTCCCGAAGTCTCAGGACACCATTTGTGGAACATCTTTGGTGTTATGTAAGCATTATGCAGTAGTTTTGTATGTGATTCCCTGATGTCGTTTGATAATGATGCCTTCCTCACCTTCAAAACACTTTGTTCAATGATTTGGTCCGTGACTGGGTTTGGAGTCCAGGTGCTCCATGTATGTTGAATTTGGTCTCTCGTGGTCTTGTTAGTCAGTGTTTGGAGTGCTTTGTATGTATGTGAGATTGAAGTCAGTCCTCCCTTTGTCAGAGTCAGTAGTTTGTATATTTCACAGTTGGTGTCCGGCATGTCCCCCGTCCCCAGAATGCTTTGAACATAGTGTCTTGTCTGTAAGAATGCGAAGTGGTGTTTGTAAGGTAGATTAAATTCTATTTGTAATTCGGCAAACGATTTGACTGATTTTTGGTCTGGCGTCAGGACTTGTCTGATAGTAGTCAGTCCCCTTGTTTCCCATTGTCTGAAAGGCGATGTGGTGAAACCCGCCTGGAAATCTGGGTTACCTCGTAGGGGTAGGTATACTGTATTTTTGCATTTTATTTTCAAGGTTCTGCAGATTTTCCGCCATGCTCTTACAGGTTGGAGGAAGATAGTGTTGTGCCCTACTGCTCTTTCTAACTGTGTGTGAGTCATGTGTGGGAGCATTTTTAGCGACCAAGGAGCAATAAGTTCTGACTCTAGCGTACCATTTGTGAAGACATTTCTGTCCAAAAGCCAATCCATTACATATTTAGCTAAAGCTGCCCAGTTGTAGTACTCTATATTTGGGAGTGCTAGTCCCCCCATCTCTGGTGAGCACGTCATTTTTTTATGTCCTATTCTGTGTCTTTTCCCCTTCCATAGAAAGTGAAGTATATCTCTATTCAGTGCTTGTAGATCTTGTTTATGTAGGAGTTCGGGTAGCATTTGTAATGCATATAGCAGTTTGGGGAACAGGATCATCTTAATTAGCCCTACTCTTCCTGATAGTGTCAGTGGTAGTGGTATCCAATTTAAGAGTGTGCGTTTTAGTTCCTTGATTAGTGGTCTGAAGTTAAGTCCATACCACTCTCTGGGGTCTCTAGAGAGATTAATACCTAGATATTTAAACGAGTTAGTAACAATCTTAAAGTTGTCTTGTAGTGGTTCTGCTGGTGACTTATTCCTTAACCATAGCAGCTCTGACTTATCTTTATTTATGCAGTATCCTGATATTTGGCCGAACTCGGTGATAATGTGCATTAAAATAGGGATATTTCGCCTGGGGTCGCTGGCATATAGGATCATATCATCTGCGAAAAGGGATATGTGGAGGGTTTCTTTGCCTATATTTAACCCTGCCGTGTTTTTCCTAATTTTGGTTGCTAGTGGTTCAAGGGCCAGGTCAAAAAGGAGCGGGGATAGTGGGCATCCCTGTCTTGTGCCTCTCATTAGCGGGAAAGTGTGTGATGGTTCGCCATTAACTAGAATTGCTGCTCGGGGTTCGTCATACAGTGCGTAGGTGGCTGTCATAAAGTCGCCCTGAATCCCAAATTTCCCAAGGGTTGTGAAGAGATGGTCCCACAGTATCTTATCAAACGCTTTTTCGGCATCAACCAATAAAATACAGGCGTCTCCCTCCTTCTGATCTCCCTCCTGATTTCCTTCCCCCCAGTAGTGTGACAGAACTAGCTGCAATTTTCTCATGTTCTTAACTGAGGATCTCCCTCTAACAAACCCTGTCTGGTCTTCGTGTAGCAAGTCCGGTAATATCCCCGTCAGTCTGTTGGCTAGAATTTTGGTGAACAGTTTGTAGTCTGAGTTGAGTAATGAAATTGGTCTATACGAGGCTGTCAGTAATGGGTCTCTGTCTGGTTTGGGGATAACTGTCACATTTGCTTCCGTGAATCTATTTGATAGGTCTGCTCTTCCTTTCATTATGCCATTGAACAATAAGGTGAGTGTCTCCGCCACCTCTTCTCTGATCATTTTATAGAACTCCCCCGGCAGACCGTCAGGTCCGGGGTTTTTTTCAAGGGGCAAGGCGTCAATAGCCCTAGTTATCTCTAGGGAGTCCACTGGGCCATTTAGGATCTGTAACTGTGTCTCAGTTATTTGAGGGAGGGCCAAGTCCTTCCAAAAGTTTCGCTTCAATGCCTCATCTACTTTCTGTGGGCTATACAGTTTGGAATAGTAGTCTACGAATGCTTTGTGTATATCCTCTTTTTTTGTTAGTATTGTTCCCTGTTTCTGTATGGCTGCTATAGTGTTAGGTTTCCTGGTTAGTTTGGTGATTTTTGCTAGTAATTTACCTGTGCGATTACCATAACGATAAAATTTAGCCTGCATTCGAGTTTGGGCTCTGCCTGCTGTCTGAATAAGGTGAGTGTCTCTGAGGGTCTTGATGTCTTTGTAATGTAATCTGTTTTGGTCTGTCGGGTGTCTGAGGTATTGATTCCTTGCATTTAGGAGTTGGCGGAGAAGTAGTTCACCTCTCTCTCTGCAAATTTTTTTAATTCTGATTGCGTAAGTTGTGATCCCCCCTCTTAGCACCGCTTTTGCCGTTTCCCAAAACAGCGAAATGTCATTCATGTGTTGTTTGTTCAGATCTTTGTAAGCTAACCACTCTCCCACCAAGTGTTTTCGCAAGTTGAGGTCGTGATACAGATGCGTAGGGAATCTCCATCCACACATCTTTCTCTGAGGGACATCGGTAGTTAACACTAGTGTCACTGGTGAGTGGTCTGAAATGGTTATGGGATCTATCTTGATGTCTCCTATCCTAGAGGCTAAGTGACTTGAGACTAGGAAATAGTCTATGCGGGAGAGTGTGGTTTTCGATGGATGTGCACATGTGTAATCCCGGGCCTCAGGGTTTCTTTCCCTCCATATATCTGTAAGACCTAGACTATTTTTAAAATTTTTAAGAATCAATGTTTCTCTTCTAGATCCTGTCCATAGCTGTTTGGGTTTTGTGTTGCTAGTGGGGTTACGGAATCTGTCTGCAGGTGTCTGAGGCGCTATATTGTAATCTCCACCCACTATAATGGGTAGGTCTGCAAATTGCAAGAGTTTGCTTTGGAGGTGTATTAAAAATTCTCTCTTCTGTGTCTGGGGACCATATATACCGCAAAGAATCAGGGATAGTACGTCAATTTTTAGTTTTATAATCAGGTATCTACCCTCAACGTCAGAGATCACCTGTAGAATGTCGTAATTCAGTCCCTTTCGAAACAATATTGCAATACCTCTCGCTCTTTTGTTTTCATAGGGTGTGAAAAGTACTTCTCCCACCCATCCCTGTTTAAGTTTTTGATGTTCTATCTGCGATAGATGTGTTTCCTCTAGTATGGCTATGTCGGCCTTTTTTGTATTTAATTGTCTCAGTATCGCCTTTCTTTTAATGGGTGATGTTATCCCTCCCACATTCCAGGTGGTGATTTTCATTGTGCTACAGTGGGTGTCCTGTGTGTATGGGTGTCACGAATTGTCTGGGTTGTGTGATGTGAAGTGTTATGTATGAGTGTTGCAGTATAGGTTAATAAGCGTTACTTACTGTTTCTTGCAGTGTCCAAAATCTGGCTATTTTCCCCCTGGGGGAGCGCTCTTAGGTCTGATGGAGTCTATCTATCACTATGATAAACAATAAGCAATCAGGTTAGTGAGTTTTAACTTGTAAACTTTCAAAACCGTTTCTTGAATTTGTGAAACAGAGACAAATACATGTAATAAATTTCAACAATATAACTGGCAATAAACAGTAACAAAATTTTCCCGTTTCCCATTCCCCCCCCTCCCCACTTGTAAAGGATATAGGTTATCATGTCCTTTAGTTTTTAAGAGGCTTTACTCTATACTTCTTGAGGCCTTAAGCAGTGTCTCTTGTTTTCAAAAATCATTTGGCTGAGCGTGGTGGCCCTGTTGGATTATTAGTTCTTAGTGTTTAAAGTGCTTTCTACTTCTTCATCTATGATCCTGACAGCAATTCTCATCTTCCTGAGATAGAGGGGCGGTTTTCTTGATCTTGTGTTTGTCGCTGTTCACTCTCTCTCTGCAGGTGTAGCTTGAGCTGTTGTGGTGACTCAAAGAACAGAGGACCATTGGTTGTGTGCAGCCGTAATCTCGCTGGATATAGCAGGGCTGCTGGCCTGCCTTGCTCGATGAGTTGTTTGCAATAAGGTGTAAATTCTTTTCTTCTGGCTGCTACTGTTGCAGAATAGTCCTGGAACAAATATAATTTTCTGCCTTCAAATTCCAGCGACGGGACTTTTCTGTAGGCTTGAAGAATTGCTATTTTTGTTTTAAAGTTGAGATACTTCACCATAACTTGTCTAGATTGTTGGGTATTTTCCTCCTGTTTTCGCGGGTCGCCAACTCTGTGGGCCCTCTCTACTGTGCATGGAAGACATGACTGAGGAATGTGCAACAACTTTGGCAGGGTGTTTTCTGCAAAATCTATGAGTTGTGATCCTGGGAGAGACTCTGGAATTCCTACAACCCGTAGGTTGTTTCTTCTGGACCTGTTCTCTAGGTCGTCGATTTTAGCCCATAGCCTATCATTCTGCTGTTGCAGTGTTTGAATATTGGTCTCAGCTTCTCTATGGCGAGTCTCTCCCTCTGCAACCCTTTGTTCCACCTGAGTGAGTCTGCCATTAAAAGATTTTACTTCTGTTGTAAGTGAATCCATCCCTGTTTGTAACTGCTCAATTTTCGGTAAGAACAGGGCAGAGATCTGTGAGACAATTGGGTGGGTGTCCATAGGCATAGAGTTCGGCATATCCTCTGCCTCTACAGGTGTTTGTGTCGTGTCCACTTGATTTCTTTTCTTGTCAGCATTCTTAAGTCTGCTAGCCATTATTCCTGCCTTTTTGTTATAGGAGTTATAGTATTTTTGCATGCAGCTTTAAGAGTCCCAGCTAGTGCTGCCCTATATGGTGTGTTTTTATATTTGGTTCACTACAAATTCGCAGCTTCTGTCTGTTTCCTTACAGATCATAGAATGATGTCAAACTTAAGGCCAATGATATGCTTGATAAGCGGTGGGTGAGCAGGGGGGGGCTAGGCCCGAGCCCTCTAGCCCTGCATGATGTATGAGTTACAGTTGATGTTTGAAAAAGGGGTTAATGGTTCTAGTGGTTTTAGATTTTAGCCACCAGGACTCCCAATGTAGCTTTTTCAAAGTGTGCCCTAATTCCAGGGCTGAAGTGAGAGCCGGTTTCAAGGAGCAGGTTTTCTTAATGTTTTGGTCTGTCTTTCAATGTCTGAGAGAGCATGCAGCATGTGTGATTGTATGCCCTTTTCCTTGCGTGACTGTTCTCTTTACCCCCTGTGACTTAGTTTTTGTTCTCTGTGATTCTGCAGTTTATGTGATTTTATGTGGGGCTTTTCCCTTCGCTGTGCGAGTGTGGTATGTAGAGAGTAAATGTGCGCACTTTTCACTGCAGTTTTTCGCAGTTAATCTGGTTCTCACTTCACTCTCAGGTGAGCTGTGGCCTGCGTGTTTAATAGTGGAGGTCCGGCAGCAGATTAGCAAAATGGCGGCGTTCCCGCCGTTATCTGGATCTTCCCTCCCGGCCCCTCGGATGCTTTAAAAATTTGTTCAGGGCTCTTACCGGGTACTTGAGGTCTTGGCACCTGTCCCCTGCTTGGTGTTTGGGGGTCGTGTGGAGTCTGGCTTTGTCCGGTAACTTTGCGGCTGCAGCTGCAGCTTGTCCCTACTTCTTCTGTCTGGCGGCTTTTGCGGCGGGGGAATCCGATGACTGATTCCTTGCTGAAGTGTGTCCGGGCAGTTGTGGTTTCCCCTGCCAAGGATTTCAGCGTATTTTAGGGGCACTTGTGAGGCTTTTCGCCAAGTTAGGGGCTGTAAGCAGCGGAGCTCCTTTCCCTGCTTCCACCCTCTGTGCCCTCCCACCGGAAGTCCTATTTTTAGTAATTTTAGTGTTTATTTTTTTTTTTAATTTTAGGTTTTAGTGTAAGGCAGGTTAGGTTTTATTTCACAGGTATGTTTTTATTTATTTGAACTTTGTAGTTCGTAAATAGTTAATAACTATTTACTAACTAGTCTACCTAGTTAAAATAAATACAAACTTACCTGTGAAATAAAAATAAATCCTAAGCTAGCTACAATGTAACTATTAGTTATATTGTAGCTAGCTTAGGTTTTATTTCACAGGTAAGTATGTATTTAGTTTTAAATAGGTATTATTTAGTTAATAATTGTAACTTTAGTTTAGCTCTATTTTAATTATGTTAAAGTTAGGGGGTTAGATTTAGGTTTAGAGGTTAATATAGTTTAATTTAGCTTGTTGCGATGTGGGGGGCTGGCAGTTTAGGGGTTAATAGGTTTATTTAGTTAATAATTGTAAATTTAATTTAGCTATATTTTTATTATGTTAAATTTAGTAGGTGTTAGGGTTAGGCTTAGGGTTACGTTAGGGTTAGGGTTACGTAAGGGCTAGGTTTAGGGGTAAATGGATTTATTTAGTGGTAGTGATGTGGGAGGCCAGAGGTTTAGGGGTTAATAACTTTATTATAGTGGCAGCGACATCGGGAGTGGCAGATTAGGGGTTAATAATTTTATGTAGGTGTCGGCAATGTTGGGGGCGGCAGATTAGGGGTTAATAACATTATGTAGGTGGCGGCGATGTTGGGGGCAGCAGATTAGGGGTTAATAACTGTATGTAGGTGGTGGTGATGTTGGGGGCAGCAGATTAGGGGTGTTTAGACTCTGGGTTTATGTTAGGTTTAAACATTATTTTCTTTTTCCCCATAGACATCAATGGGGCTGTGTTACGGAGCTTTTGTTTCCGCGATCGCAGGTGTTAGGCTTTTTTTTTGCTGGCTCCCCCCATTAATGTCTATGGGGAAATCATGCACGAGCACGTCAAAGCAGCGCTTGTTTTCGGTGCGGTATGGAGCTCAACACAACCATTTCGCCCGCACAAGCCTGCTTTTTTGAAACCTTTAATACCAGCGCTATAGGGAGGTGAAATAACCCCACTTTTGTGGCGGTCGTTAAAATCCCTATATCGTTCAAAACTCATAATCTAGCTGAATATTAGTTATGTTTGTAATTATTTATTATTTTGAAAATGATTGTTTTAATTTTAGCGGGGCCTCATGTTTGTTAAGAAGAACGGAAGAGCTGCACAAAAGTTCAAATATCATAAAGCAAATTTATTGCATACAGATGAAAGAAACAAACATAGCAAAAAGGTGTCGCGTTTCCCGCCCTCTAGTGGCGCTTCATCAGAGACATAATGAGCATGTACATGGTTGATGGATGTAGCTATGATATAGACTTCTATGCCAACTGTAGATCAACATTCGTTGTGTACCTATTGGAATGTTTGATATGCCATTGTCAATATGTAGGAAAAACAAGTAGACAATTGGGTACACGAGCAAGAGAACATTTTAATGATGTTAAGAATTACAACAAAGCCCAGCATTTCAATGGGATACACTTTACGAATGTTGGAGATTTCAGCATCAAGGCAATTGATAAAGCATTAACCCCGATTAGAGGTGGTGATAGATTTAAGGTATTAGATAAGAAAGAACTCTACTGGATATTTAAACTTAAGACCAGGGTCCCTTTAGGATTAAATAAAGAATGGGACATTAGTTACTTTGTCTAATCTATCACTATTATTACTATCACCAGTATTCTTACTATCCCATGACTCATGGGTTTGAATGAGGCTAGTCAGCATTTCTTTGATTGCTTAGCTGAATGAACATGGAGTTATCCCCCCTTCTGTGTGTAAAAAAAACAAATAAATATATAAATATGTATGTTTCTCAATTCCCTGCATTAGTTTGTTTTAGACATCATGCTAAAGGGATTAAGTGTCATTGTACTGTACCTAGTCGGAGGGTCTGAGTTTGGGCATCTGCCTATTTGCATTGAGTTCATCCAATATGTGAGTAATTGGCTTGTGTACATGGTGCATCTGACCGTATAGCTATATCTGATATAGGAGAGGATTTCCTCTTTTCCTTATTCCATGATATTTGTATATTGCAAAACTTAAGATTGCTATATTGTGTTTTTTTTTTGGGGGGGACACCATTGGGCACAAGCCAATAGGTATTTTGGAAATATTTAATCATTGTATGTGTTTTCACACTAACTTTTAGATTTTGTTATCTCCAGATACCATTAGAGTTGAACCTTGCAGGAGACCGTACCCAAAATGGTGTATTATATTATATTATATTACATTGTGAGATCTAATAACTATGACACCAGGGTATACTATTATGACTGACTATGTGAACAGCCAGATAAATGCTGCACCTTTTGTGGCACATAATAGGGGATATATTGGACATATTGGTAGATGTTAGCGCATATGTATTAGTGATGCGATATTGCTATCACGATAAGAAGTTTGGATATGCTGATGAATGTTGGTGCATTACTGCACAATAACAAGTGCTGATAAATGGAGAGAACTTTTATAAGCTCCTTGTACAACAGCTTATATATATGGAAAGTGTCTCTATTATAGTGGAGTGCTTTTTTGCACCAGCGTCTTTTAGCATATGTAATAGGGGCCCTCTGAGTAAATTGGAGAAAAAAACTTTTTGGAGTGTACCTTTAGTATTCGAATTGTCTGAACTGTCTGAATTATCCTTTTTTGGTTTTGTTCTTGTTATATATACATATAAGGTTTTCTCTTTGACTTTATTAACGGCTAGATTTGGAGTTTTGTCGGTAACGACCCGAAAAACTAACGCCGGCTTTTTTCTGGCCGCACCATAAAAATAACTTTGGTATTGAGAGACCACATAAAGGCTGCGTTAGGCTCCAAAAAAGGAGCGTAGAGCATTTTTAACGCAGCTTCAACTCTCGATACCAGAGTTGCTTACGGACGCGGCCAGCCTCAAAAACGTGCTCGTGCACGATTCCCCCATAGGAAACAATGGGGCTGTTTGAGCTGAAAAAAAAACAAACACCTGCAAAAAAGCCACGTTCAGCTCCTAACGCAGCCCCATTGTTTGCTATGCGGTAACCCTTCCTACGTCTGCACTTAACACTCTAACATGTACCCCGAGTCTAAACACCCCTAACCTTACACTTATTAACCCCTAATCTGCCGCCCCCGCTATCGCTGACCCCTGCATATTATTATTAACCCCTAATCTGCCGCTCCGTAAACCGCCGCTACTTACATTATCCCTATGTACCCCTAATCTGCTGCCCTAACATCGCCGACCCCTATATTATATTTATTAATCCCTAATCTGCCCCCCACAACGTCGCCTCCACCTGCCTACACTTATTAACCCCTAATCTGCCGACCGGACCTGAGCGCTACTATAATAAAGTTATTAACCCCTAATCCGCCTCACTAACCCTATCATAAATAGTATTAACCCCTAATCTGCCCTCCCTAACATCGCCGACACCTAACTTCAAACATTAACCCCTAATCTGCCGACTGGAGCTCACCGCTATTCTAATAAATGTATTAACCCCTAAAGCTAAGTCTAACCCTAACACTAACACCCCCCTAAGTTAAATATAATTTAAATCTAACGAAATTAATTAACTCTTATTAAATAAATTATTCCTATTTAAAGCTAAATACTTACCTGTAAAATAAATCCTAATATAGCTACAATATAAATTATAATTATATTATAGCTATTTTAGGATTTATATTTATTTTACAGGTAACTTTGTATTTATTTTAACCAGGTACAATAGCTATTAAATAGTTAAGAACTATTTAATAGCTAAAATAGTTAAAATAATTACAAATTTACCTGTAAAAGAAATCCTAACCTAAGTTACAATTAAACCTAACACTAGACTATCAATAAATTAATTAAATAAACTACCTACAATTACCTACAATTAACCTAACACTACACTATCAATAAATTAATTAAATACAATTGCTACAAATAAATACAATTAAATAAACTTGCTAAAGTACAAAAAATAAAAAAGAACTAAGTTACAAAAAATAAAAAAATATTTACAAACATAAGAAAAATATTACAACAATTTTAAACGAATTACACCTACTCTAAGCCCCCTAATAAAATAACAAAGCCCCCCAAAATAAAAAAATGCCCTACCCTATTCTAAATTACTAAAGTTCAAATCTCTTTTACCTTACCAGCCCTGAACAGGGCCCTTTGCGGGGCATGCCCCAAGAAATACAGCTCTTTTGCCTGTAAAAAAAAAACATACAATACCCAAGCCCCCCAACATTACAACCCACCACCCACATACCCCTAATCTAACCCAAACCCCCCTTAAATAAACCTAACACTAAGCCCCTGAAGATCATACTACCTTGTCTTCACCTCACCGGGTATCACACCGATCCGTCCAGAAGAGCTCCTCCGATGTCCTGATCCAAGCCCAAGCGGGGGGCTGAAGAGGTCCATGGTCCGGCTGAAGTCTTCATCCAAGCGGGGCAGAAGAGGTCTTCCATCCGATTGAAGTCTTCATCCAAGCGGCATCCATCCGGAGCGAAGCGGCAGCATCCTGAAGACCTCCACCGCGGAACATCCATCCTGGCCGACGACTGAACGACGAATGACGGTTCCTTTAAATGACGTCATCCAAGATGGCGTCCCTCGAATTCCGATTGGCTGATAGGATTCTATCAGCCAATTGGAATTAAGGTAGGAATATTTTGATTGGAATTAAGGTAGGAATATTCTGATTGGCTGATGGAATCAGCCAATCAGAATCAAGTTCAATCCGATTGGCTGATCCAATCAGCCAATCAGATTGAGCTTGCATTCTATTGGCTGATCGGAACAGCCAATAGAATGTGAGCTCAATCTGATTGGCTGATCGGATCAGCCAATCGGATTGAACTTGATTCTGATTGGCTGATTCCATCAGCCAATCAGAATATTCCTACCTTAATTCCGATTGGCTGATAGAATCCTATCAGCCAATCGGAATTCGAGGGACGCCATCTTGGATGACGTCATTTAAAGGAACCGTCATTCGTCGTTCAGTCGTCGGCCAGGATGGATGTTCCGCGGTGGAGGTCTTCAGGATGCTGCCGCTTCGCTCCGGATGGATGCCGCTTGGATGAAGACTTCAATCGGATGGAAGACCTCTTCTGCCCTGCTTGGATGAAGACTTCAGCCGGATCATGGACCTCTTCAGCCCCCCGCTTGGGCTTGGATCAGGACATCGGAGGAGCTCTTCTGGACGGATCGGTGTGATACCCGGTGAGGTGAAGACAAGGTAGGATGATCTTCAGGGGCTTAGTGTTAGGTTTTTTTAAGGGGGGTTTTGGTTAGATTAGGGGTATGTGGGTGGTGGGTTGTAATGTTGGGGGGCTTGGGTATTGTATGTTTTTTTTTACAGGCAAAAGAGCTGTATTTCTTGGGGCATGCCCCGCAAAGGGCCCTGTTCAGGGCTGGTAAGGTAAAAGAGCTTTGAACTTTAGTAATTTAGAATAGGGTAGGGCATTTTTTTTATTTTGGGGGGCTTTGTTATTTTATTAGGGGGCTTAGAGTAGGTGTAATTAGTTTAAAATTGTTGTAATATTTTTCTTATGTTTGTAAATATTTTTTTATTTTTTGTAACTTAGTTCTTTTTTATTTTTTGTACTTTAGCTAGTTTATTTAATTGTATTTATTTGTAGCAATTGTATTTAATTAATTTATTGATAGTGTAGTGTTAGGTTAATTGTAGATAATTGTAGGTAGTTTATTTAATTAATTTATTGATAGTCTAGTGTTAGGTTTAATTGTAACTTAGGTTAGGATTTCTTTTACAGGTAAATTTGTAATTATTTTAACTATTTTAGCTATTAAATAGTTCTTAACTATTTAATAGCTATTGTACCTGGTTAAAATAAATACAAAGTTACCTGTAAAATAAATATAAATCCTAAAATAGCTATAATATAATTATAATTTATATTGTAGCTATATTAGGATTTATTTTACAGGTAAGTATTTAGCTTTAAATAGGAATAATTTATTTAATAAGAGTTAATTAATTTTGTTATATTTAAATTATATTTAATTTAGGGGGGTGTTAGTGTTAGGGTTAGACTTAGCTTTAGGGGTTAATACATTTATTAGAATAGCGGTGAGCTCCGGACGGCAGATTAGGGGTTAATAATTGAAGTTAGGTGTCGGCGATGTTAGGGAGGGTAGATTAGGGAGTTAATACTATTTATTATAGGGTTAGTGAGGCGGATTAGGGGTTAATAACTTTATTATAGTAGCGCTCAGGTCCGGTCGGCAGATTAGGGGTTAATAAGTGTAGGCAGGTGGAGGCGACGTTGAGGGGGGCAGATTAGGGGTTAATAAATATAATATAGGGGTCGGCGGTGTTAGGGGCAGCAGATTAGGGGTACATAAGGATAACGTAGGTGGCGGCGCTTTGCGGTCGGCAGATTAGGGGTTAATAAGTGTAGGTAGGTGGAGGTGACATTGTGGGGGGCAGGTTAGGGTGTTAGTGTTAGGGTTAGACTTAGCTTTAGGGGTTAATACATTTATTAGAATAGCGGTGAGCTCCGGTCGGCAGATTAGGGGTTAATAATTGAAGTTAGGTGTCGGCGATGTTAGGGAGGGTAGATTAGGGAGTTAATACTATTTATTATAGGGTTAGTGAGGCGGATTAGGGGTTAATAACTTTATTATAGTAGCGCTCAGGTCCGGTCGGCAGATTAGGGGTTAATAAGTGTAGGCAGGTGGAGGCGACGTTGAGGGGGGCAGATTAGGGGTTAATAAATATTATACAGGGGTCGGCGGTGTTAGGGGCAGCAGATTAGGGGTACATAAGGATAACGTAGGTGGCGGTCGGCAGATTAAGGGTTAAAAAAAATTATTTGAGTGTCGGCGATGTGGGGGGACCTCGGTTTAGGGGTACATAGGTAGTTTATGGGTGTTAGTGTACTTTAGAGTACAGTAGTTAAGAGCTTTATAAACCGGCGTTACCCCAGAAAGCTCTTAACTACTGACTTTTTTCCTGCGGCTGGAGTTTTGTCGTTAGATGTCTAACGCTCACTTCAGAAACGACTCTAAATACCGGAGTTAGAAAGATTCCATTGAAAAGATAGGATAAGCAATTGACGTAAGGGGATCTGCGGTATGGAAAAGTCGCGGATGAAAAGTGAGCGTTAGACCCTATTTTGAGTGACTCCAAATACCGGCGGTAGCCTAAAACCAGCGTTAGGAGCCTCTAACTCTGGTTTTCACGGCTAACGCCAAACTCCAAATCTAGGTCTAAGTTTTTTTTATTTTCTTTACTCTTGAACAACATTGCTTATAATGGCCGAAATTCTTAATGGAATGTTGTGTACTAGTACAGGGACAGCACTGTAAATGAGATGTATTTTGTTCTGTTTTTATATACACACATGTTTTTGTTTTTCACTGTACTTTATTTTTATGTTTTAAATTTAGTTATGTGTGGGCAAGAGTGTGGGCAGGTATTACCTGATATAAGGATAGATTGTGTACATGCTCATTATGTCTCTGATGAAGCGCCACTAGAGGGCGGGAAACGCGTCAGACACCTTTTTGCTATGTTTGTTTCTTTCATCTGTATGCAATAAATTTGCTTTATGATATTTGAACTTTTGTGCAGCTCTTCCGTTCTTCTTGTACTAGTAAGTGCGGTTGGTTCCCGCACCTTTGAGCTTTGCACCTTTTCCTGAATCGAAGACTAACCACGGAGACATTTGCGTCCGCTACAGCGGGTGACGTCATATACCCGGGACAGACTTCGGCAGAGAACTCCGGGAGCTGTGCAGCCGCAACTATCTCCTCATGTTTGTTAACTCTGTCCTATAGAGCCCTATAAGGGCTTAAACCTTTTCTTAATTTCAATCATGCTATCTAACCAATAACAACCAATCTTTAAAAAAAAAAATCACACTTTACAAAACATATGGGCCAGATTAAGAGAGAAGCAATATCATTAGCATGAGGAGTGTGTGGTGTTCTTTACACTCAAATACATATTACAAGTGACACACTGTTTAAATTACCACAAATTTGCCCAAACTAGCAGTAATTTACGCTCCCCATATTTTCTATGGTTGGCAATGTCTACTCGTATTACAAGTTGAAAGTAAATGCAATAGGTCTTAAACAATCACATTTAATGCTCAAACTTTACCTTTAGCTGGTTATAGGGGTACCCTTGCATTCCTATTGGCTGATTTTCAAATTCAAATCAGTCAATAGAATGAAACCTTTTCCTATTGTCTGATTTGAATTATAAAGGGGGTACCTTGCATTCAAAATTCAGTGTGCGGCTGGTGACCGCATGAAGAGGAAGTCATGGACAGAAGATAAGAAGATGGATGATGATAAGAAAGCCGCGGCTGGGATGAAAATAAGAAGACCACCGCCGGGATGAAGATTGCATGCCGCCACCCGGATTCAACTTGGTAAGGACCATCTTTGGGGTTTACTGTTAGGATTTTTTTGGGTGGGTTTTTATTTTTTTTATTTTTATTTTTTTGTTTGTTTTTATGGGCAGCAAAAAAGCTTGATGGCAATTTTGTTTTAGATATACTTTTTTGGGGGGCAGGGGTTTACTTGTAGAGTGGTGTAGTTTTTATTTTTATTTTTTTAAAGAGCTAAATCACTGTAGGGCAATGCCCTACAAAATGCTCTTTTAAGGGCTATTTGCTGTAGTTTATTGTTATAGGTTTCATTATTTTGGGGTGTTTTTTTCAAGTTGGGTTTTGGAATAACTTTTTTATTTTTGGTAGTTTGTTGGTTGTTTTCTATAATGGTAGGTTTTTTATTTTCTGTTGTAGTTTTTTTCAGTAATGCTAGTTTTTTGGGGGGTTACGAGTGAAGCGCTATTTGGCTATTTGCTATTTCCGTGCGTTGGTTTGTGCTGGTATTATGAGTTAAAAGTAAAATGTTATCGCTCTTGTGTTAACCCAACACACGCAAAAAGTCGTACTTACAATATCATACGCACAATAACCTATTCCCCCATAAAATTCAATGGAGAAAAAAAAATGGATCTCGCACGCAAACCCTGATCGCATATTCTCATGTGCGCTATCCCAAATTTAAATTATGAATATTTCAAATTCCAAGAACATTGAAATGTAAAATATTTACAGTAAATACATAATTAAACATTTATTAGATATGAATATTGCATTAATATGCTTTTACATGTTTTCATCTACTTAACTGCAAAGGGCTCCAATGCACTTATATATATGTCTATATACAGTATCTCTTAAAAGTGAGTACACATTTTTGTAAATATTTTATTATATCTTTTCATGTGACAACACTGAAGAAATGACACTTTGCTACAATGTAAAGTAGTGAGTGTACAGCCTGTATAACAGTGTAAATTTGCTTTCCCCACTCGAAATAACTCAACACACAGCCATTAATGTCTAAACCGTTGGCAATAAAAGTGAGTACACCCTTAAGTGGAAATGTCCAAATTGGGCCCAAATAGCCATTTTCCCCCGCCGGTGTTATGTGACTCGATAGTGTTACAAGGTCTCAGGTGTGAATGGGGAACAGGTGTGTTAAATTTCTTTAACACTCTCTCATACTGGTCACTGGAAGTTCAAAATGGCACCTCATGGCAAAGAACTCTCTGAGGATCTGAAAAAAAGAATTGTTGCTCTACATAAAGATGGCCTAGGTTATAAGAAGGTTGCCAAGACCCTGAAACTGAGCTGCAGCACGGTGGGCAAAACCATACAGCGGTTTCACAGGACAGGTTTCACTCAGAGCTGGCCTCACCATGGTCGACCAAAGAAGTTGAGTGCACGTGCTTAGCGTCATATCCATAGGTTGTCTTTGGGCATTGCTGCAGAGTATGAAGTGGTGGGAGGTCAGCCTGTCAGTGCTCAAACCATGCGCCGCACACTGCATCAAATTGGTCTGCATGACTGTTGTCCCAGAGAAAGCCTCTTCTAAAGATGATGCACAAGAAAGCCTGCAAACAGTTTGCTGAAGACAAGCAGACTAAGGACATGGATTACTGGAACCATGTCCTGTGGTCCGATGAGACAAAGATAAACTTATTTGGTTCAGATGGAGTCAAGCATGTGTGGCGGCAACCAGGTGACGAGTACAAAGACAAGTGTGTCTTGCCTACAGTCAAGCATGGTGGTTGGAGTGTCATGGTCTGGGCCTGCATGAGTGCTGCTGGCACTGGGGAGCTACAGCTCATTGAGGGAACCATGAATGCCAACATGTACTGTGACATACTGATGCAGAGCATGATCCCCTCCCTTCAGAGACTGGGCCACAGGGCAGTATTTCAACATAATACCAACCCTAAACACACCTCCAAGACGACCACTGCCTTGCTAAAGAAGCTGAGGGTAAAGGTGATGGACTGGCCAAGCATGTCTCCAGACCTAAACCCTATTGAGCATCAATGTGGCATCTTCAAACGGAAGGTGGGGGAGCGCAAGGTCTCTAACATCCAACAGCTTTGTGATGTCGTCATGGAGGAGTGAAAGAGGACTCCAGTGGCAACCTGTGAAGATCTGGTGAACTCTATGCCCAAGAGGGTTAAGGCAGTGCTGGAAAATAATGGTGGCCACACAAAATATTGACACTTTGGGCTCAATTTTGACATTTCCACTTAGGGGTGCTGGAACGATTTAAACATTAATGGCTGTGTGTTGTGTTATTTTGAGGGAACAGCAAATGTATACTGTTATACAGGCTGTTCACGCATTACTTTACATTGTAGCAAAGTGTAATTTCTACAGTGTTGTCACATGAAAAGATATAATAAAATATTTACAAAAATGTGAGGGGTGTACTCACTTTTGTGAGATACTGTATGTATACATATGTATTTATGTGTTTATATGTGTATATATGTCTGTAAATATACAACAAAGGGTTTTTTTGGTTAAGCACACCACAAAAAGACTATTTGCAACCTAGCACACACATTGTGGAAGTGCTACCAAGGTGACCAGCAATGATTAATTGAAAAAAACAAGAAAGTGTAGGTGCACATTCTACCACTAGAGTCCACATAGTTATAGCATATTTAAATATATACTTCAATTTGCTAATTATACTTGCACTGTTCAAATAAGATTGGGGATAGACATCTCACACAATAATATCGACATATATTTAAATTGCAAAGAATATTATCAGAAAAATATGCTTTTAAATAAAAATGGGATCTTAGTCACACAATATGATCATATTCTGCTAACTTACAAGGTGTCCCAAATCAGACTGGTCCTATGCTAATCAGTATCCACACTGCAGCAAATTATGTTTATGCAGAGTTCCTTAGCTATATATATATGACACAGTAGTTAAACTGGAACACACCTGAACTGGGTGGCGTGCATTAACCAAAAGGAGGGTTTGGTCAGCTCTCTAATTTAAAGATACAACAAAGGGTTTTTTTGGTTAAGCACACCACAAAAAGACTATTTGCTACCTAGCACACACATTGTGGAAGTGCTACCAAGGTGACCAGCAATGATTAATTGAAAAAAACAAGAAACTGTAGGTGCACATTCTACCACTAGAGTCCACATAGTTATAGCATATTTAAATATATACTTCAATTTGCTAAATATACTTGCACTGTTCAAATAAGATTGGGGATAGACATCTCACACAATAATATCGACATATATTTAAATTGCAAAGAATATTATCAGAAAAATATGCTTTTAAATAAAAATGGGATCTTAGTCACACAATATGATCATATTCTGCTAAGCCAGTCTACCACTTACAAGGTGTCCCAAATCAGACTGGTCCTATGCTAATCAGTGTCCACACTGCAGCAAATTATGTCTATGCAGAGTTCCTTAGCTATATATATATATATATATATATATATATATATATATATATATATATATATATATATATATATATATATAACACAGTAGTTAAACTGGAACACAACTGAACTGGGTGGTGTGCATTAACCAAAAGGAGGGTTTGGTCAGCTCCCTAATTTAAAGATACAACAAAGGGTTTTTTTGGTTAAGCACACCACAAAAAGACTATTTGCAACCTAGCACACACATTGTGGAAGTGCTACCAAGGTGACCAGCAATGATTAATTGAAAAAAACAAGAAAGTGTAGGTGCACATTCTACCACTAGAGTTCACATAGTTATAGCATATTTAAATATATACTTCAATTTGCCAAATATACTTGAACTGTTCAAATAAGATTGGGGATAGACATCTCACACAATAATATCGACATATATTTAAATTGCAAAGAATATTATCAGAAAAATATGCTTTTAAATAAAAATGGGATCTTAGTCACACAATATGATCATATTCTGCTAAGCCAGTCTACCACTTACAAGGTGTCCCAAATCAGACTGGTCCTATGCTAATCAGTATCCACACTGCAGCAAATTATGTCTATGCAGAGTTCCTTAGCTATATATATATATATATATATATATATATATATATATATATATATATATATATATATATATATATATATATATATATATATATATATATATATATATGACACAGTAGTTAAACTGGAACACACCTGAACTGGGTGGCGTGCATTAACCAAAAGGAGGGTTTGGTCAGCTCCCTAATTTAAAGATACAACAAAGGGTTTTTTTTGGTTAAGCACACCACAAAAAGACTATTTGCAACCTAGCACACACGTGGAAGTGCTACCAAGGTGACCAGCAATGATTAATTGAAAAAAACAAGAAAGTGTAGGTGCACATTCTACCACCAGTCTGATTTGGGACACCTTGTAAGTGGTAGACTGGCTTAGCAGAATATTATCATATTGTGTGACTAAGATCCCATTTTTATTTAAAAGCTTATTTTTCTGATAATATTCTTTGCAATTTAAATATATGTCGATATTATTGTGTGAGATGTCTATCCCCAATCTTATTTGAACAGTGCAAGTATATTTAGCAAATTGAAGTATATACAGTATTTAAATATGCTATAACTATGTGGACTCTAGTGGTAAAATGTGCACCTACACTTTCTTGTTTTTTTCAATTAATCATTGCTGGTCACCTTGGTAGCACTTCCACAATGTGTGTGCTAGGTTGCAAATAGTCTTTTTGTGGTGTGCTTAACCAAAAAACACTTTGTTGTATCTTTAAATTAGGGAGCTAACCAAACCCTCCTTTTGGTTAATGCACGCCACCCAGTTCAGGTGTGTTCCAGTTTAACTACTGTGTCATATATATATATATATATATATATATATATATATATATATATATATATATATATATATATATATATATATATAGCTAAGGAACTCTGCATAGACATAATTTGCTGCAGTGTGGATACTGATTAGCATAGGACCAGTCTGATTTGGTACACCTTGTAAGTGGTAGACTGGCTTAGCAGAATATGATCATATTGTGTGACTAAGATCCCATTTTTATTTAAAAGCATATTTTTCTGATAATATTCTTTGCAATTTAAATATATGTCGATATTATTGTGTGAGATGTCTATCCCCAATCTTATTTGAACAGTGCAAGTATGTTTAGCAAATTATATATATTTAAATATGCTATAACTATGTGGACTCTAGTGGTAGAATATGTCTGTAAATACATATATACACATATTATTACATATGTACACATATAGACATTTATATATAAATCATATACATCTTTAGAGTTGTATATGTATGTATCTCTATGTTAAAGCTGTTTGCCTGCCTTTTTTTTCCCTAACATCTAAGACCTCATATATTTGAGCCCTTAAAACTTTTTTTTTGCAATATTTTTTTTAATTATTTTTATTAGATGGTCTTATTATGGGGCCGAATTATCATTATGCGAGCAGACATGAATCAATATTGCGCTCTCGGCATTTATCATTGCATCAGCAGTTCTTGTGAACTGCTGGTGCAATGCCGCCCCCTGTAGATTTGCGGCCAATCGGCCGTTAGCAGGGGGTGTCAATCAACCCGATCATATTCGATCGGGTTGATTTCTGGCGATGTCTGTCTGCCGCCTCAGAGCAGGCGGACAGGTTATGGTGCAGCGGTTTTTAGACCGCTGCTTCATAACTTGTGTTTCCGGTGAGCCTGAAGGCTCGCCAGAAACACGAGGCATCAAGCTCCATATGAAGCTTGATAAATATGCCCCTATGAGTGTAACTGTACATATTTCTGAAGTGTCTTGTGAGGCTTTTGTTTAGTGAAATAGTTAACCACAGCTCTGAGGACGCGCTAACTCGACGAGCGTTAACTTGAATTGAGATCAAGGGATCGCGTTTACTTTCAACTTGTAATACCAGCAAAATTTAACCCGCACGCCAAAACCCAATTTCGCTCACCCACAAACTTTTGTGCTCCACTTGTAATATGGCCCTAATTGTTTTCTCGTTCTTACAAATTCACACATTCTGACTCAGATGCATAATATAGGCGTAGCTGGACCACAGGGCAAAGGCTGTGGCAAGCCCCCCTCCCCCCTTTAACAGCCTTTCTTGATGTTTATAATCAGCAGAAGCAGAGCCATCTTCCACCCATGGCTAGTCTGTTCCATACGATATGTGCAGTCTTCCTGTTTTTGTGTGCAAATATGGTAGCAGCTTTATATGTGTCCTGGAAACCCTGCCACCATATTGTAAAGGCAAATCCTGACACTTTTCTTAAAGTATGAGCCTGGTTTGCAGAAGGCACACAGAAGGTCCAAACATGTAGGTGGATGATACCACCACTGATTACTGGTTCCAAATTGGACCCCTAGAGGGGTAGACCCTGTCTCAATTGAGACTTCTGATATCCCTATAGTTACACCCCTGTTATGACTCCAAAACAATGAACACACACAAGCAACCCACCATAAATATTTACAAAATGTTACAATTTTTCATTTAATGTGAGTACCATATGTGCTCAACATTGCTCCTGATCAGTCTTTACCCAAGCTGCCAAATGTTATCTAGGATGATGCTGGGAAGCTCATTTGGGAGTCTTGAAGATTGATAAATTACCGGCTTAAAGGGACATGAAACCCAATTTTTTTCTTTCATGATATAGAAAGAACATGCAATGTTAATCAACTTTCTAATTTACTTCTATTATCTAATTTGTTTCATTCTCTTGATATCCTTTGCTGAAAAGCATATCTAGATATGCTCAGAAGCTGTTGATTGGTGGCTGTACATAGATGCCTCGTGTGATTGGCTCACCCATGTGCATTGCTTTTTCTTCAACAAGTGATATTTAAAGAGTGAATCAAATTAGATGATAGAAGTAAATTGGAATGTTATTTAACCCCTTAACCCCTTAATGACCGGACCATTTTTCAATTTTCTTACCCTTAATGACAATGGCTATTTTTACATTTCTGCAGTGTTTGTGTTTAGCTGTAATTTTCCTCTTACTCATTTACTGTACCCATACATATTATATACCGTTTTTCTCGCCATTAAATGGACTTTCTAAGGATACCATTATTTTCATCATATCTTATAATTTCCTATAAAAAAAAATATAAAATATGAGGAAAAAATTGAAAAAAACACACTTTTTCTAACTTTGACCCCCAAAATCTGTTACACATCTACAATCACCAAAAAACACCTATGCTAAATAGTTTCTAAATTTTGTCCTGAGTTTAGAAATACCCAATGTTTACATGTTCTTTACTTTTTTTGCAAGTTATAGGGCCATAAATACAAGTAGCACTTTGCTATTTCCAAACAACTTTTTTTCAAAATTAGCGCTAGTTACATTGGAACCCTGATATCTGTCAGGAATACCTGAATATCCCTTGACATGTATATATTTTTTTTTAGAAGACAACCCAAAGTATTGATCTAGGCCCATTTTGGTATATTTCATGCCACCATTTCACCGCCAAATGTCATCAAATAAAAAAAAAAGTTCACTTTTTCACAAATTTTGTCACAAACTTTAGGTTTCCCACTGAAATTATTTACAAACAGCTTCTGCAATTAAGGCACAAATGGTTGTAAATGCTTCTTTGGGATCCCCTTTGTTCAGAAATAGCAGACTTATATGGCTTTGTGGTTGCTTTTTGGTAAGTAGAAGGCCGCTAAATGCTGCTGCGCACCACACGTAAATTATGCCCAGCAGTTAAGGGGTTAAATTAGGTAGCTTGTAGGGAGCTTGCAGGGTTAATTTTAGCTTTAGGGTAGAGATCAGCCTCCCACCTGACACATCCCACCCCCTGATCCCTCCCAAACAGTTCTCTTCCCTCCCCCACCCCACAATTGTCCCCGCCATCTTAAGTACTGGCAGAAAGTCTGCCAGTACTAAATAAAAGGAGTTTTTATTTTTTTTAATAAAAAAAAATAAAATGTTTTAGCTGTGATGGACTCCTGCCTTAGCCCCAACCTCCATGATCCCCCCCCCCCAGCAATCTAACCCTCTCCCCTACCTAATTGCCGCCATCTTGGGTACTGGCAGCTGTCTGCCAGTACCCAATTTGCCCCCCAAAAAAGTGTTTTTAATTATTATTTTTTATTACTAATTTATTTTTTTCTGTAGTGTAGCAGCCCCCCACAATACCCCAACCCCCTCCCCCTCCCAGATCCTCATATATATATATTTCCCCCCCTCTTCCCACTCATTGGTGTCAGTGTGTTTAGGTGATCGCGGGCGTGCGCGCGCACCCGCGCGCGCACGCGCACGCGCATGCGCGCACCCGCACGCTCCCGGCACCCGGCGTGCACATTGCACTAACAGGAGCCGGATGCCGGGTAGCGATGGGCCGCCCACCCGCCTCCCTGTTGCGCTCCCACCCACCAACGAACCGGCCGCATCGCTACCGGTGCAGAGAGGGCCACAGAGTGGCTCTCTCTGCATCGGATGCTTTCTAAGGGTATTGCAGGATGCCTCAATATCGAGGCATCACTGCAATACCCTGAGAGCTGCTGGAAGCGATTGCGATCGCTTCCAGCACTCTCTTAGACAAGTGACGTACCAGGTACGTCCATTGTCACTACCTGCAAGTTTTTGCAGGACGTACCTGGTACGTCACTTGTCATTAAGGGGTTAATGACCGAGGACGTGCAGGGTACGTCCTCAAAAAAAAGGCAGTTAACACCTGAGGACGTACCCTGCACGTCCTCGGTGTGGAAAGCAGCTGGAAGCGATCCTGCTCGCTTCCAGCTGCTTTCCGGTTATTGCAGTGATGCCTCGATATGGAGGCATCCTGCAATAACCTCACATGGCCATCCGATGCAGAGAGAGCCACTCTGTGGCCCTCTCTGCACCGGACATCGATGGCCGGTATCGTTGGTGGGTGGGAGCCGAATTGGGAGGCGGGTGGGCGGCCATCGGTGTGCCGCGTGACGTCAAGGGGGGCGGGATCGGGGGCAGGACCGTCGGGGGGCGTGCACGGACGCACGCGCGTGCACGGAGGGTGGCGGGCGGGCGCGTGCACGTGGCGGGAGCGGGTGGGAACCGCAACACTATGGAAAATGTTTTAATAAAACTGGCCTAATCTTGTTTGTGCAAAAGCACAAAAAGTGATCGTGGAGGGGTTGGTTTTGTGTGTGGGGAAGCTACACTACAGAAACTTTTAACAAATTTAAAAAAAAAACAATTTTTTCTTCTAAACTGGGTACTGGCAGACAGCTGCCAGTACCCAAGATGGCGCCCATTAAGTTAGAGTGGGAGGGGATAGAGCTGTTTGGGGGGGATCAGTGAGGTTGGGGGCTAAGGGGGGATCGTACACAGCAGCATATGTAAATATGCTTTAAAAAAATCATTAAAAAAAAAATATATAGCTTTTATTTTAGTACTGGCAGACTTTCTGCCAGTACTTAAGATGGCGGGGACAATTGTGGGGTGGGGGAGGGAAGAGAGCTGTTTGGGAGGGATCAGGGGGTCTGATGTTTCAGGTGGGAGGCTGAACTCTACACTAAATCTAATATTAACCCTGCAAGCTCCCTACAAGCTACCTAATTAACCCCTTCACTGCTGGGCATAATACACATGTGATGCGCAGCAGCATTTAGCAGCCTTCTAAATACCAAAAAGCAACGCCAAAGCCATATATGTCTGCTATTTCTGAACAAAGGGGATCCCAGAGAAGAATTTACAACCATTTGTGCCATAATTGCACAAACTGTTTGTAAATAATTTCAGTGAGAAACCTAAAGTTTGTGAAAAAATTTGTGAAAAAGTGAACGATTTTTTTTATTTGATCGCATTTGGCGGTGAAATGGTGGCATGAAATATACCAAAATGGGCCTAGATCAATACTTTGGGATGTCTTCTAAAAAAAAAATATATACATGTCAATGAATATTCAGAGATTCCTAAAAGATATCAGTGTTCTAATGTAACTAGCGCTAATTTTGAAAAAAAAAATGGTTTGGAAATAGCAAAGTGCTACTTGTATTTATGGCCCTATAACTTACAAAAAAAGCAAAGAACATGTTAACATTGGGTATTTCTAAACTCAGGACAAAATTTAGAAACTATTTAGCATGGGCGTTTTTTGGTGGTTGTAGATGTGTAACAGATTTTGGGGGTCAAAGTTAGAAGAAGTGTTTTTTTTTTCAATTTTTCCTCATATTTTATAATTTTTTTATAGTAAATTATAAGATATGATGAAAATAATGGTATCTTTAGAAAGTCCATTTAATGGCGAGAAAAACGGTATATAATATGTGTGGGTACAGTAAATGAGTAAGACGAAAATTACAGCTAAACACAAACACCGCGAAAATTTAAAAATAGCCTTGGTCCCAAATGGACAGAAAATGAAAAAGTGCTGAGGTCATTAAGGGGTTAAAATTGTATTCTCTACCTGAATCATGAAAGAAAAAAATTGGGTTTAGTGTCCCTTTAAGGCTGACTTTGTAAGAAACACATAAAACATTATGGATTTTCTTACTGACTAAAGTCAGGGCCAATATCCTACAGAAACATGTTTTTCAGAGACGCAGAAAAGGTTTGAGACTGTTAAAGGGACATCAAATTCAAATTTGAAATACTCAATAGCACATTTTACATTCTTTATGCTTTAGTTATAATTTGTGCAACATCAGTGCATTTCAGTTTCAGTTAGAAGCATCATTGCAATAAATTTGTATTAGCAAATACATTTCACTATTAGCTTTTTGAGCAGAAACATTCACAGAAGATGAGTGTGTGTGACCTACAATTGTAATCTATGCGGATCACATGTACATGAGGGCTAAAAACTAAATACACATATTAAAACAATGATAGATTTTACTGTTTACTAGTAAAAGTATATATTTGTATTTAAAAGCATTTTATCAATTTAAACACATGAATTAAAACAAAGTAAAAAAAAGTAAGTTGCCTACGTTAAAAACATGAAATCTAAAAATTATTAAGACTACAAAGTTTAATTAAGATAAATAGATAAAAGATAGATAATCCCTTTTTTACCCATTCCCCAGTTTTGCATAACCAACACGGTTATATTAATATACTTTTAACCTCTGTGATTACCTTGTGTCTAAGCCTCTGCAGACTTCCCCCTTATTTCAGTTCTTTTGACAGACTTGCATTTTAGCCAATCAGTGCTGACTCAAAAGTAACAGTAGTACTGTCTAGCTTTCAAAAACTGTCAAAATGCAGAGGTGGCTTTTAAGGCATTATAAATTAGCATATGATTTCAACAAAGAATACCAAGAGACAAAAAGCAAATTTGATGATAAAAGTGAATTGGAAAGTTGTTTAAAATTGCATTCTCTATCTGAATCTTGAAAGTTTAATTTTGACTAGACTGTCCCTTTAAAGGGACGCGAAAGTCAAAATACATTTTTATGTCTCAGATGGAGCTTTACAATTTAAGAGATTTTTAAATTTACTTTTTGGTATCTGTTGTTAAAAAGCATATCTAGGTAGTTTTAGGAACAGCAATGCACTATTAGTAACAAGTCAGTAGCTATGCACATTTTTCTAGTATCATTAAAGGGACACTCAAGTCAAAATTAAACTTCATGATTCAGATACAGCATGCTATTTTAAACAACTTTCCAATTTACTTCCATTAACAAAATGTGCACAGTCTTTTAATATTTACATTTTTTGAGTCACCAGCTCCTACTGAGCATGTGCAAGAAGTCACAGCATATACGTATATGCATTTGTGATTGGCTGATGGCTGTCACATGGTACAGGGGGAGTGGAAATAGACATAACTTTGCAATTTATTTAAAAAAAATCTACTACTCATTTAAAATTCAGACTAAGTGCTATTGCATTGTCTTCTTATCATGCATTTGTTGATAATGCAAATCTATTGTATTGACTGGTCCTTTAAGAGGACAGTAACTTTTAAATTAAACTTTCATTATTGAGCTAGTGCATGCCATTTTGAACAACTTTCCTATTTACTTCCATTATCTCATTTACTTTGCTCCCTTGGTGTCCTTTGTTGAAAAGCATACCTACGTATGTTCAAGAGCAGAAAGCGATAAACCAAGGACAATATGTTTCCATAAACAAGTAACTTAAAAAGTTTGAGAATGGAACATTGGTTTTGTGCATGGACATTACACACCGGCATATTGAGTGACAACATTACCAAACAGATACAAATTCTTCCTTCGCCATCAGTTAATGTTAAAAAGTAATAATAAGCACATTTACACTAATAAAATGAATAGGGCATGAAACACTGATTGTTTTTTTCATGATTTGGACAGAGCACTCAATTTTAAACAACTTTCCTGTTTACTTTTATTATCACAGTTGCTTCATTTTCTATGTATCCTTTGTTGAAAAGCATACCTAGGTAGGCTCAGGAGCAGCAATACACTACTGGGAGCTAACTGGTGCTTGGTGGTTTCCCCTTGTCTTTAGCTCACCCAACGTATTCTGATAGGTCCAAGTAGTGCATTGTTGCTCCATCAACAAAGGATACTAGGAGTATGAAGCACAAGTGCTAACAGAAGTATTTTATGAAGTTGTTTACAATTGTGTCCTGTATATGAATCATAGAAGAAAAATTTGGGTTTAATTTTTCATAAAAAAATCCATAACCCAACAAACACACATGCCCTCTTTCCCTGTAAGGCACTTGTTCAAACACATCTAATTCTATAGGTTTGGCAGGGCCGGTGTCTTAAATTAAGATGTCTACCATAGGAATTTGACTACCGCGTCACTTCCGGTGACGTGTAGTCAGCTGCTGGAGGGTTGTAGCGCTCTCTGCGCATGTTTAAGGCACAATAAACAGCGCTCACTGGAGGCCAAACCTCCTACAAACAGCTGTTTAAGGCAGAATAGGTGACAACTTACTTTAGAACACTGGTGTTCTAAAGTAAGTTGTCTACCGCGTAGGAATTGCCGCCTGGTCGCTCTGTCCTTCTCTCCATAACACAGATTTTATTTTGCAAGAATTTTGAAATAGTTTTTACTTGCTGTATTTAGTTCACTTTTCGCCGTTCTATACCTTTATAGCAATATCTCAAATTAGTCAACGCTGTACCGTGCTGTATTTTTGTGTTTTCTGAATGATCATTTCCTAAAGCCTCTAATATAATCCTCAGACGTTTTTACCTCGTTATGATATTACTGTTACTGTACAACACACCTATTTGCTCTCACGGAACAACCACCAATCACATGGGGACTGTAACGGGAGTTTCGTTTCCAGGAGTTGTTATAAGGACTTCAGTCTGAGCTAATTAGACATTGGTGGAAGCAAGAAGATAATTCATAATGAGGTAAAAACGTCTGAGGATTATATTGGAGGCTTTAGGAAATGATCATTCAGAAAACACAAAAATACAGCACGGTACAGCGTTGACTAATTTGTGATATTGCTATAAAGGTATAGAACAGCGAAAAAGGAACTAAATACAGCAAGTAAAAACTATTTCAAAATTATTGCAAAATAAAATCTGTGTTATGGAGAGAAGGACAGAGCGATAAGGCGGGAATTCCTACGGGGTAGACAACTTACTTTAGAACACCGGTGTTCTAAAATAAGTTGTCACCTATTCTGCCTTAAACAGCTGTTTGCAGGAGGTTGGGCCTCTAGCGCATGAGCAGGGAGCGCCATAAACCTCCAACAGCTGATTAAAGTCACCAGAAGTGACGCGGTAGTCACATTCCTACGCGGTAGACAACTTACTTTAAAACACCGGCTCAACCATGAGGCCAAGTAGATCCAATGGACCCAGGCAGCACTTCCCAAGGGGCAGCACTTCAGACCCAGACTGCTCCTGTCCTCTGTCTCCATAGGGTACGTCTCAGGCTCCCAGCAGCATAACCTCATTATGCACAAAGACACAGAACAGGTCAGGGGCACCATTAAAGGTTAGACAAATGTATCTATTTTTTAACTTCCTTCCTACTTATTGCGCAGTTGTGCATAAGCATTAGGTTGCATGCAGGTAGGCAGGCTTAGTAAGGTCTGCAGCCAGGCTAGTAGGTTGATATGCTAATCAGTAACGTTACTACTGGGGGCATCATTGCATTTGCGAACCCAGGCAGCTCCCTGGGGTTTGGAGCACTGCAGATTAAATACACACATCACACTATTAAAATTGATCAATTAACATAAAGGAGCTTCAATCTGCAAAGTACATTTTTTTTGTTTTTATTCAAAATTGCAAAATTACATTGTGTAGCAATAAAATGCTCTAACCCATTAGCTCATTTTGCTCTTTTATGTCTCCTTAAAGGGACAGTCTACACCAGAATTTTCATTTTTTTAAAAAGATAAATAATCCCTTTATTACCCATTCCCCAGTTTTGCATAACCAACACAGTTATAATAATATACTTTTAACCTCTGTGATTATCTTGTATCTAAGCCTCTGTAAACTGCCCCTTTATTTCAGTTCTTTTGACAGACTTGCAGTTTAGCCAATCAGTGCCTGCTCCCAGATAACTTCACGTGCATGAGCACAGTGTTATCTATATGAAATACGTGAACTAACACCCTCTAGTGGTGAAAAACTGTTAAATGCATTCTGAAAAGAGGTGGCCTTCAAGGTCTAAGAAATTAGCATATGAACCTCCTAGGTTAAACTTTCAACTAAGAATACCAAGAGAACAAAGCAAAATTGGTGATAAAAGTAAATTGGAAAATTGTTTAAAATTACATGCCCTATCTGAATCATGAAAGTTTATTTTGGACTAGACTGTCCCTTTAAGAAAACACTAATTAAAGAGACATGAACCCAATTTTTTTCTTTCATGATTCGGATAGAGAATAACGTTTTTAAAAAGTTTCTAACTTACTTATTATCATTATTATCAAATGTGCATCATTCTCATGTTATTCTTTGTTGAAGACATATCTAGATAGGTAGTGTGCACATGCATGAAGCACTATATCACTATATAACAGAAAATAGTGCTGCCATCAAGGGCCAGTGGACAGAGGCGTACATCTTCACCCCTGTACACCTGGCATTGCTTCCCTGCATTTATCATTGCTCATTATGGCTAGTGTGCAAAGCCTCTCCCTTCTCGCATGCTGCCAATATTGCGGAATCAAGGGCTTGCGCTTCTCTCCTCTTTTAATTTTTTAATCTCCCCGGTCGGAAAAGTATGTGGGGATTAGATACGCCACATAACAGGGGGCGAAGTGGGTAAAGAAGCAGTGGTTTGATGACACTGCTTCTTAACTCTCGGCTGCAAGTTCGCTCATGCAAGTCTGCAGCCGAATCCTTAAATGAATCTGGCCCCAAGTGCTCTTGCTAATGCATAACATTATTGCAAAACTGTTGCCATATAGTGATACAGACATGTACACATTCATGATCTTACCTTCCTGCTTTTCAATAAAGGATAACAAGAAAACAAAGATAATAGAAGTAAATTGGAAAGTTGTTTAAAATGGTATGTTCTGTGTGAATCACAAAAGAAACACTTGGGTTTATGCCCTTTAATAAAATATAAATATTGAAAAAAATATATTTTCAATATTTCTTTTTTAATAGAAGGAAAGTGACCATAGTTCCAGATATGAAATAGCGCCTGGATACTGACTATAGAACAACACTGTATTATAATAAATATATTTGTTTATTTACAGTGCCAAAATGAAAAGTTATTTGCAAAAAGTGAGCTGTTGAAAGAATAAAAGAAATGAGAACAAAGAAAAAAAAAATAAGAATAATGAAATGGAAATGAAATGCATCAATAAACATTATTTAGCCTGTTTTAATGATGTCCATAGAGTGTTTTTTTTTTTATTCTAGAAGGTAAGGTGAAAAAGGGAAACATGAGGAGTGGTAAGAAATGGAAAAACAGCTCATAATCAAATTATAAAATATGTATAAAATCTCTATTGAAATAAAATAGGCATCAGTTAACAGCTAATGCAATATGCTCTGAAATAGCTAATGAAAGCAGCTTGCAGAATAGAATTGGTTTGGAAAATATCCTATGGAGAACCACTCACTAAACAAATGGATTTGTGTAAATAAAGATGCACTGATAAACTGGACATATTAATTATGATGGGTACAGAAAACAAAAATCCCAACTATGTTCAAAGATCTGATACTCTGGTTTCAAAACTATTTAAAGGGATATAATCATATTTCATGTTGAAATGGCAATGAGTGTATTTGTGTTAGCAAACATTCTACAAGGAAAAGTTATTATTAATTAAGGGGCATATGTACAAAATGCTTCCGGTGCTCAGTACAGCAGCATTTAAATACAAACCAATAAATGGTTTTAACCAATATAAAATATTTTTATATTATATAAAGTGTTTTAACAATGTTTTGTGTTTCATGTGTCTTTAAACACTTTAAAATAAAATCAAAATAGAAGCCGTCCTTGGTATCAATTTTGTTACTGTGTATGGTTCTTTGTGTCTTATTTAAAAAGTACGGTGGAGCATTTACCTATGGCGAGATTACATATATGGCGCAGGCTTCAGCTCAGCGGCTGGAACCCGCGCCGCCCATAATTTCACCTTGCACATTGTGGTATTACATAAACCCCAAACGACACAATAAACAATGGCACTATATTAGGCAATCCCCACTATGGTTATATTATTTGAATGTGTATTTGCACAGAAATACTGAGCTGTACATCAGTATGTATGAGAGGGGTGGTGCTTTGCACTAGTTAATTTACTGAAAAGAGTTTGTGGAGCAAGAGAGTTCCACTACAAGAATGCAATTCCAGCACTCTTAGTCCAGACTAAATGGCGAGGTTATCCAGTTTTGGTAATAAAATATAACTTATTAATACATTTAAAATAGTGAACATAAACACATACAAGGTTAAAAAACTGCAATGTGAGATATATTCCAGGTTATAAATGGTGTGGTGACTCCAATACAATTATAATATTGCCTTTTATATATAATATTTTAATCACCACCGGCCATCGAGGATTATATAGACTTGTGCTGCTAGTAATATGATACAGAATGTGCTAAATTAATGTGGTACATGTTCACTTGGAAGTGATATAGCTCTGTTTTGTGTTATCCATTCACATAAATAAATATACAGATAATCAACTCTTACTATTGTTGTTTACAAAGCCCTTAATTGTATCAGCTAAACTTGTTGTCACATGAATATGTAAATTAGGTCTAAGTCGGTTAGTTGTGTTTGTGTTATGCTTAAGCATGACATTGATGTTCCGTAATCCATAGGGTTCCTTATATTTTGTGTATAATACACATTGAAGTGGAATACTACTATATGTGTGAATGCTTATCTTTGCATCGGAGCTTCTCTGTTATTAGCAGTTCGGTTATTCAAGTGTGAATTCTCATCTACCTAATACCCGTTAGTACAATTATTTTGCTTAGTGTGGCAGATACTAGCTCTGTACAATTATAATTATGTTGCCAAGCTCTGACTGTATAGTCTTGCACTAGTTACAGTGTTGCTATAATATCATATACAATTCCTTCATTTTTGGACACTTGTTTATAAGTATGAGGTAGGCTTGTTACTACCACATATTCATCTCAGAGTTACTTGTCATAACCAAAATTGCATAAGCATACTTCTAGCAACTTAGTATATTGATTACAGTACTGGCCTATAGACGATACGCTAATAATAATAGAGGTATGTGTAAATGAAAACACTTTCAGTTTATGTAAAAGGTAAAATTGTGCGTTTGTGCTCCGTGCTCAGGTAACTTTAAGTGCAGCTAAGGTAGTTGCCTAACGCACGTATTACAGTTATGGTAACTAGGATACAATCAAACGTTTGTGGCTGCTACTCTCGGGAGTTCTAGCTATATTAGCTCAGTGGTAAATTACTGCGATGGCACTGAGTTTTAGCAAAGCTGATCGGTGGTATCATGCCCCCATTGCACCTGTAGCGTTCAATTATAGCAAAGTTCTGCGTACTCACTTTATGTTCAGCTTGGTTGTAAGTAGTATAAGTAGAGAGTCGCCAAACACACATATTGCAGTTGCGGTAACTGAACTGTATAATACAAAATAGTATAGAACATTTGTGGCTATTACTCTTCGGAGCTTTGCTCTATCTGTCCCTAAGTGATTAACGTTGTCGTCGGTATATAAAATATGAACACTGATAGTGTTACACTATAGAAAACTTGCGTGTGCTCACTCTGTATCCTATTTGACTTAAATAATGTACAAAATAAAGTTTCCCAATGCACAAATTGCAGTTGCGGTAACTGAACTATATGTTTAAAATTATACTAGTACATTTGTAGCTATTGTTCCTCGGAGCTTCACCATATCAGCTATATAATTATTGGCTGTGCTAGCACAGTCTATATAAGAGGCTGGTTAGTTAGTAATATCATGCCCCTATGCAAACTTGATCACCGCTATAATCACTGTTATTATAACCACTAGGTTAATTAGTTATCGTAAAGTCTTAGATATCGAGAAATTGCACATTAAAAAAAGAGTGTCCTCTGATACTGTTCTGACGCGTTTCACCCGCAAAGGGCTTTCTCAAAGGCAGGGAGCCGCCCGTGATGCCGTAATTTAACTTCAATAAAACCAGAAGTCCCTCCTAAAGGTTTTGATAATTGGATTCCAGAAATGTCCATCATCTTGGCTCGATATTTTAAAGGTGGTATATACCTTATGACTTGTTAAAAGGTATATTTGCTATAATGCGCATAATAATATAATATATAATATAATAATATGTATTATATAGTTTTTGGTGTATTATGCTTGATAGATGTGGCTTAAGTAACGCTAATAAATATACCCACCCGTTGTTAATATAGCCATGATATGGCTACCTGGCTATTATGACATACTTTTATCTTTGTGGGTGATTGATCATAACCACCCATTGTCATGATGTGGCTGCCTGGTTATTATCACATACTTTTATCTTTGTGGGTGATGATTGATTTCAGTATATTGTCATGGAATGTAATTATATTGTCTATTATGAAGAATATGAGTGCTTCTGTAATATACCACAAACACACTATAAGTCTCAATGCTTAATTTATAGTGACCTATGAATCCGTGAAATTAAGTGAAATAAATGCTACATAATACCCAATGGACATATGATCTGTTTATATGACCAATGTGCTAGTGCGCCTATGTCATATTATACAAATTATATTGTACATTAATATTAATATGTGAGAGCAATACCACTGTTGCTCTAATTCATTTACTACAAATGTGAGTGATTTAACATTAATATTTAATAACAACATCTCTCTCTCTCATGGGTGTTATCAAAATTCTTAGCTTATGAATGTGAAACACATGTGACAAACATATACATATTGAACATTATTAACAAAATTGTGTGATTCTTAAATCAAAAGTGCTGATCCTTCTGATCATTCTGTGTATGTTGTGGGTTAACTGTTCCCACTTTAGTGACATCACCACGCGCTGGTGCTACCAACACACTAACATCAATTTGGGTAACCAAACTGGGTGACGACTTATAAGTTGTCTGGGTTGTGCTCTGATATGGTACTATGAGTACATGTACCATTAGGTTCTGATTTGACCACACCAGCTGTACTTATAGATGATAGGGAATTTAGTAGGTTGACCTATAGAAATACAAAATAGTTATTCTGTTCATTCATCCCATTGGGATGTACAGTATTCAATAAATAGATCCATCTACTCTCCGCCTTGAGTAATGTTGTCTCAAGGTCTCCTCCTCTAATGCCAAGAGCTACCTTTTCAATGCCCCAACATTGAAGTTCATCTCGATTTGATTGCTGGCATTTCAAAAAATGGGATGATACACTGGTTATAGCTTTCCCACTTTCCAGATCTTTGGCTGCATTTTTGATGTTCCGTAGGGGCTCTAATAGTCTAATCCTGAGCTTGCGGGTAGTCATCCCTACATAGAGGAGATTGCATTTGCAACGAAGAACATAGATTACTCCTTCTGTGTTACAGCTAATGTATCTTTTGATGGAATGTGTGGTCCCAAACCTGTCTTCAATGTGGTTGGCTTTGACCATGTGTTTACATGTACTGCAATTGCCACATTTAAAAGCGCAGGGGGTTGAATGCTTATTTGGTGTTTTCTTTTTGTAGATGACTGCTGCTTATTAAATCCTTTAGATTCTTAGTTTGTCTATATCCAATAGCTGGTTTGTCCCCAAGTTTGCTCTGTAAGATAGGATCTGTCATCAAGATTTCCCAATGTTTGTTAATGATTTCAATTATCTGGGTAGTCTGGTGGTTATAGGTAAGGATTAATCTTGGAGCTTTAGAGTCTGATTTAACGTTTTTATACAGTAGTTCCTTCTGTTTGTTTGTAATGCCCGATATTTTGCTATAACCACGATTGATTAGTCTCTGTTCTAATTTGTTGGCTCTAAATTTGAATATATGGTCATCAGAGCAGTTCCTGCGTATTCTTAGGAACCCACCAGTGGGTAAACCTCTGATGGTTCCTGGGGCATGGGCACTGGTACTGTAAAGTAAACTGTTGGTTGCCGTCTTTTTCCTGTATAAATCAGTTCTGATGTTCCCATCAGCATCCTTGCTGATAGTTAAATCCAGGAGGTTTATGGCATTTTGGCTGGCTTCATGTGTTAATTTGATATTTAATTTATTATGGTTTAGTTTATTAAGGAATTCCTGTAGGTGATCATATGTTCCATCCCAGATGAAAATAATATCATCTATGTAACGCAGCCAAAGCGGAATCATGTCGGTCAATTCCGTATTTTCATCAGTAAAGATATGCTCTGCCTCGCACCTATCCAAAAATAGGTTCGCATAGGTGGGAACACAGGCCGTCCCCATTGCTGTCCCATGTGTTTGCAGATAAAATCTGTTATCAAATATGAAGAAGTTATAGTTCAGAATAAAATTCAGTAATTTTAAAATAAATCTATCATGATCTGCATCTTCTTCAGACTTGGACTCTAAAAAGTATTCTACTGCCTTAATGCCCATATTGTGGTCAATAGATGTATACAGTGACTCAACATCTGTTGTGACTAACCAATTCGTTGTGCTTAAATTGACATTCTCCAATCTTTGTAAGAGTTGCATGATATTGCGTATGTATGAGGGTAGCTCTTGAACATATTCTCTCAAACGGTAATCCACATACTGGTTTGCTTACTCCGTTAGGTACCCCACTCCGGAAACTATTGGTCAACCTGGCAGTGTTTGCAGGTCTTTGTGCACCTTAGGTATTAGATAGAAAGTAGCTATCTTGCGGTTCTGTACAGTAAGAAATTTATTTTCTTTGTCGGATATTGTGCCTTGGGAGAAAGCCTGATTTATCAAATGATCATAGATTTTCAAGTATCCTGTCATTGGATTATGCAGTAATTTAGTGTAGCAGCTAAGATTTCTTAGCAGTTTGTGGGCCTCTTGTCATGTGTAATGGCCATATTACTAAATCCCCCCCCCCTTATCTGAGTTGCGAATTACTATCTCATCCATTTGTCTTAGTTTTTGGAGTGCCGTTCTTTCCTTATTGGTTAAATTACAGTGAGTTGGAGATATTTTCAACGCAGTTATATCGCTGCATACCATTTCATTAAAGATGTCTAATTGGGGTGTGTTGATATTTCTGGGTAAGAAAGAGGATTTATTCAGAATACTGTTTCTCCATTTAGCAAAATTTACTGGATCTGATTCTTCCAGTAAATATTCTAATGCTTGGATGGATTCGTATTCTTCAGTATTCCATCCCCATTGATTTTCTGTTTGTGGAAAAAACTTATTAAGAGCTAATTTGCATATATAGCTGTATATCCTTTATAATTTAGAATTTGTCAATTTGATTAGAAGGGCAGAATGACAGGCCTTTAGACAATACAGAAATGTGTTTTTTACTTAAAGGTATTTTAGATAGATTAATTACATTTACTGATTCGCACAAATCTATGAGAATGGACTCGGGGGTCTTCTCGGTTGAATCCAGCTGCCCTGGTGTCCGCTCTGTGTGCAGCTCCAGCCTCTGGCTGCTCCTTTGTTTATTCTCCCTTCCTCTGTGTGTTCCCCTTCCTTGCAATGTGAGATATATTCCAGGTTATAAATGGTGTGGTGACTCCAATACAATTATAGTATTGCCTTTATTATAATATTTTAATCACCACCTGCCATTGAGGATTATATAAATTTATACCCTCATAGATTCTTGTTAGCAAGTGATAAAGTCACACTTGTGCTGCTAGTAATATGATACAGAATGTGCTAAATTAATGTGGCACATATTCACTTGGAAGTGATGTATCTCCGTTTTGTGTTATCCATTCACATAAATAAATATACATATAATCAACTCTTACTATAGTTGTTAGCAAAGCCCTTAATTGTATCAGTTAAACTTGTTGTCACATAAATATGTGAATTAGGTCTAAGTCGGTTAGGTGTGTTTGTGTTATGCTTATACACATGTTATTGAGACCTGTGTGTTTGCATAAACCACGCCGGCAGTTCATAAAGTGCCATAAGTCAGATAAACTAGCGATGTCCAGAAATGAGCGTAAATACAAATTTCTTGAGTCTCCAGTGATTTACGGCACGCTAGAAACTGCCGGCGCCTAAGAAAATAAAAAAAGTTAAATCTCCCGTAAAAGACTTACCCGCCTCCTAAAAATAAACCCGACACGTAAAACCCCTATATCCGCCATCAACCCCACATTGGAACTAATAGTAAAAGTATTAACTCCTAAAACGACAACCCCATAACAATGCAATATGCCTAACTAAACTATTAACCCCTAATCTGCCATTCACCCATATCGCGATCTACCTAATAAATGTATTAACCCCTAATCTGCCATTCACCCACATCGCAATCTACTTAGTAAAAGTATTAACCCCTAATCCGTCATTAACCCACATTGCAAAGTCCCTATTAAAACTATTAACCCCTAATCCGCCATCAACCCACATCGCAACAAACCTTATAAAACTATTAACCCCTAATCCGCAAAACCCACACAACGCAATAATCCTAATAAAACTAATAACCCTTAAACCACCAAACCCACACAATGCAAATAACTAATAAATTACTAAGCCCCCTTACCTAACACCCCCTAATCTAACATCCCCTAAATTAACCTCAATTACCTAAATTAAAAAATACTAAATTACAATTAAAATAAAAAAGCTAACATTACTTAAAAATTTAAAAAGAAAAAATTATATTAATCTAAGATTACAAAAATAAAAAAGTCTAACATTACAGAAAATAATAAACAAAATTATAAAAAAAAAAAAATTAAACCTAATCCCTATGCAAATAAAAAAGCCCCCTCAAAATAAAAACACCCCCTAATCTAATGTTAAATCTAAGTCCCCCCTAACAGTAAAACCCACCACCCACCAAACCCCCCAAAATAAATAAACCTAACACTAAAAAAACCTAAACTACCCATTGCCCCTAAAGTAGCATTTGTATGGGCATTGCCCTTAAAACGCATTCAGCTCTTTTACCACCCTTAAAAGGGCATTCAGCTCTTTTAAGAGTGCTCATTAAAACCCTAATCTAAAAAAAAAAAAATTTTTTAAAAAAACTAAGTCTAACCCCCAGATTGGTACTCACTGTTTCTGAAGTCCGGCGCTGAAGACTTCTTCCAAGCGGAGACCTCTTCTATTTTCTTCCAGGAACAAGCCGGCATGGAGCGGAGGGCGGAAATGAAGACCGGTGACCTCGGAACAGAAGACCGGCGATGGCGGAATTGAAGACAGGAGACCGCGGAGCCATGGATCGTGGAGATCCTCTTTGTATGATCTCCGCCGCACACTGAGGATTGAATTCAAGGTACACGTTTAAATATGGGGTACCTTGAATTCCTATTGGCTGATTTGAGTATTTAAATTCAATTCAGCCAATAGGATGAGAGCTACTGAAATCCTATTGGCTGTTCAAATCAGCCAATAGGATTTCAGTAACTCTCACCCTATTGGCTGATTTGAATTTGAAGAATCAATTCAGCCGCATCTTCTATGTTCTTCCATCCGATGACGACCGGCTGATCTTCAAGACCTCCAGCGCGGATCCATCCTCTTCTTCCGACGACTAGACGACGAATGAAGGTCCCTTTAAGGGACGTCATCCAAGATGGCGTCCCTCAAATTCCGATTGGCTGATAGGATTCTATCAGCCAATCGGAATTAAAGTAGGAAAATTCTGATTGGCTGATGGAATCAGCCAATCAGATTCAAGTTCAATCCGATTGGCTGATCCAATCAGCCAATCAGATTGAGCTTGCATTCTATTGGCTGTTCCGATCAGCCAATAGAATGCGAGCTCAATCTGATTGGCTGATCCAATCAGCCAATCGGATTGAACTTGAATCTGATTGGCTGATTCCATCAGCCAATCAGAATTTTCCTACCTTAATTCCGATTGGCTGATAGAATCCTATCAGCCAATCGGAATTCGAGGGACGCCATCTTGGATGACGTCCCTTAAAGGAACCTTCATTCGTCGTCTAGTCGTCGGAAGAAGAGGATGGATCCGCGCTGGAGGTCTTGAAGATCAGCCGGTCATCATCGGATGGAAGAACATAGAAGATGTGGCTTGGATGAAGATGTTTGCCGGTCCGGATGTCCTCTTCTGCCCGCTTGGATCAAGACTGCAGCCGGAGGATGGATGTCTTCAGCTCCCCGCTTAGGCTTGGATCAAGACATCGGAGCCTGGACCGATCGCCTGGTGAAGATAAGGTAGGAAGATCTTCAGGGGCTTAGTGTTAGGTTTATTTAAGGGGGGTTTGGGTTAGATTAGGGGTATGTGGGTGGTGGGTTGTAATGTTGGGGGGGAGTATTGTATGGTTTTTTTACAGGCAAAAGAGCTGAATTCTTTGGGGCATGCCCCGCAAATGGCCCTTTTAAGGGCTGCTAAGGTAAAAGAGCTTTTCTATTTTAATTTTAGAATAGGGTAGGGCATTTTTTTTATTTTGGGGGCTTTGTTATTTTATTAGGGGGCTTAGAGTAGGTGTAATTAGTTTAAAATTGTAATATTTTTCTAATGTTTGTAAATATTTTTTTATTTTTTGTAACTTAGTTCTTTTTTATTTTTTGTACTTTAGTTAGTTTATTTAATTGTATTTATTTGTAGGTATTGTATTTAATTAATTTATTGCTAGTGTAGTGTTAGGTTTAATTGTAACTTAGGTTAGGATTTATTTTACAGGTAATTTTGTAATTATTTTAACTAGGTAGCTATTAAATAGTTATTAACTATTTAATAGCTATTGTACCTGGTTAAAATAAATACAAAGTTGCCTTTAAAATAAATATAAATCCTAAAATAGCTACAATATAATTATAATTTATATTGTAGCTATATTAGGGTTTATTTTACAGGTAAGTATTTAGCTTTAGATAGGAATAATTTATTTAATAAGAGTTAATTTATTTTGTTAGAATAAAATTATATTTAACTTAGGGGGGTGTTAGGGTTATGGTTAGACTTAGCTTTAGGGGTTAATACATTTATTAGAGTAGCGGCGAGGTTCGGTCGGCAGATTAGGGGTTAATAATTGTAGGTAGCTGGCGGCGACGTTGTGCGGGGTAGATTAGGGGTTAATAAATATAATATAGGGGTCGGCGGTGTTAGGGGCAGCAGATTAGGGGTACATAACTATAATGTAGGTCGCGGCGGTGTTCGGAGCGGAAGATTAGGGGTTAAAAATAATATGCAGGGGTCAGCAATAGCGGGAGCGGCAGATTAGGGGTTAATAAGTGTAAGGCTAGGGGTGTTTAGACTCGGGGTATATGTTAGGGTATTAGGTGCAGACTTAGAAAGTGTTTACCCATAGGAAACAATGGGGCTGCGTTAGGAGCTGAACGCTGCTTTTTTGCAGGTGTTAGGTTTTTTTTCAGCTCAAACTGCCCCATTGTTTCCTATGAGGGAATCGTGCACGAGCACGTTTTTGAAGCTGGCCGCGTCCGTAAGCACCGCTGGTATCGAGAGTTGCAGTGGCGGTAAATTATGCTCTACGCTCCTTTTTTGGAGCCTAATGCACTGAAAACGCAGCCATTCTCTGAACTCTAAATACAAGCGGTATTTAAAAGGTGCGGGGGAAAAAAAGCATGCGTTAGCTACGCGGGTCGTTACCGACAAAACTCTAAATCTAGCCGTACATTTTTTAAAAAATAGCCTTTTTATTTTAATAGTAACAAATTAGGGGTTAATAGATTTATTAGGATTATTGCGTTGTGTGGGTTTGGTGGATTAGGGGTTAATAGTTTTATTAGGTTTATTGTGTTGTGTGTTAATGGCGCATTAGGGGTTAATATACTATATTAGGTTTATTGTGATGTGGGTTTATGGCGGATTAGGGGTTAATATACTTTATGAGGTTAATTGCAATGTGGTTTATAGGCGGATTAGGGGTTAATAGAGCACAACCTGGAAGAAAACACTATACAGTTGCAAGAAAAAGTATGTGAACCCTTTGGAATTATATGGATTTCTGCACAAATTGGTCATAAAATGTGATCTGATCATCATCTAAGTCACAACAATAGACAATCACAGTCTGCTTAATAACACACAAAGAATGAAATGTTGCCATGTTTTTATTGAACACACCATGTAAACATTCACAGTGCAGGTGGAAAAAGTATGTGAACCCCTAGACTAATGACATTTCCAAGAGCTAATTGGAGTGAGATGTCAGCCAACTGGAGTCCAATCAATGAGATGAGATTGGAGGTGTTGGTTACAGCTGCCCTGCCCTATAAAAAAAAACACACATCAGTTCTGGGTTTGCTTTTCACAAGAAGCATTGCCTGATGTGAATGATGCCTCGCACAAAAGAGCTCTCAGAAGACCTATGATTAAGAATTGTTGACTTGCATAAAGCTGGAAAGGGTTATAAAAGAATCTCCAAATGCCTTGCTGTTCATCAGTCCACGGTAAGACAAATTGTCTATAAATGGAGAAAGTTCAGCACTGCTGCTACTCTCCCTAGAAGTGGCCGTCCTGTAAAGATGACTGCAAGAGCACGGTGCAGACTGCTCAATTTGGTGAAGAAGAATCCTAGAGTGTCAGCTAAAGACTTACAAAAGTCACTGGCAAATGCTAACATCCCTGTTAGTGAATCTACAATATGTAAAACACTAAACAAGAATGGATTTCATGGGAGGATACCACAGAGGAAGCCACTGCTGTCCAAACAAAACATTTCTGCACGTTTACAGTTTGCACAAGAGCACCTGGATGTTCCACAGCAGTACTGGCAAAATATTCTGTGGACAGATGAAACCAAAGTTGAGTTGTTTGGAAGAAACACACAACACTATGTGTGGCGAAAAAGAGGCACAGCACACCAACATCAAAACCTCATCCCAACTGTGAAGTATGGTGGTGGGGGCATCATGGTTTGGGGCTGCTTTGCTGCATCAGGGCCTGGACGGATTGCTATCATCAAAGGAAAAATGAATTCCCAAGTTTATCAAGACATTTTGCAGGAGAACTTAAGCCCATCTGTCTACCAGCTGAAGCTCAACAGAAGATGGGTGTTGCAACAGGACAATGACCCAAAGCATAGAAGTAAATCAACAACAGAATGGCTTAAACAGAAGAAAATACGCCTTCTGAAGTGGCCCAGTCAGAGTCCTGGCCTCAACCCGATTGAGATGCTGTGGCATGACCTCAAGAAAGCGATTCACACCAGACATTCCAAGAATATTGCTGAACTGAAACAGTTCTGTAAAGAGGAATGGTCAAGTATTACTCCTGACCGTTGTGCACGTCTGATCTGCAACTATAGGAAATGTTTGGTTGAAGTTATTGCTGCCAAAGGAGGTTCAACCAGTTATTAAATTCAAGGGTTCACATACTTTTTCCACCTGCACTGTGACTGTTTACATGGTGTGTTCAATAAAAACATGGCAACATTTAATTCTTTGTGTGTTATTAGTTTAAGCAGACTGTGATTGTCTATTGTTGTGACTTAGATGATGATCAGATCACATTTTATGACCAATTTGTGCAGAAATCCATATCATTCCAAAGGGTTCACATACTTTTTCTTGCAACTGTAGATTATGACATAACAGCAAACATCATATCCCTCTATTACTTTAGATTAGAAACATAACAATTAAACTATGCATTAATATAACTATCTATATCTATACTTAGGCGTACCATAATTTTTAGAGGTGAAACTGGGACCACCTGGCACTGTAACAGTGGGGGGTGGTTAGGGGCGTGGTCAAAGGGGCAAGACAATTGCCGACCGGAACTCATTTTCAAACAAACTCACAAATGCATCATTTAATCTCTTTAAAAAGATTAAACTAACTGGAATAGAAGGTATCAATAAGTGGCACTAGATCATTCAGTTATATGAAAGTAGTAAGGTTTGGAAAAGTTAAGCAGAAACTACTCAGAGATGGTGAGGATATGGCTATGCAAATTATTATTTCTACATATACAGAGGAATTATATTATATTGAACACTATACATGATGACATATGTGTTTGCAGTGTTAATTATCATTAGTATGACCAATGCAACAGCATGGTGCACATAAGGAGACACATACTGGCCCTGCAATTGTAGAGGTATGGAGGTTGGTACTGTGATATGGACATTAAACTGCTGGTCTGTGTTCATGACCAGATTTTAGTAATAAGACTGAATGAACAGTCAGTAGTTGAAGAGCAGGGGCAGAATTCTCTTTGATGGGATGCCCCTGCTTGACCAGTCTGGGGCATAACTAAAGAAACCTTAGGCCCCATAGCAAAATGTAAAAAACTGAACTCCCTTTAGACCCATCCCTATTATTTTTCACCCATATAAAAGAGTAGCCATTTGATCTGTTGCACTTGAATGCTTCATTTGGGAGGACAACAAAGGCTATTTTTTAAATCTCTATTAAATCTCTCTGCATCTGCTGTATAATAGAGAGAAAATAGACAGAAAAGATGTCTAATGCTGCTCCCTAGAGCTAAGGGAGGGATAACAACTACATTCCTCGCATCCTAATCGATAAGCCTATAGTAACTAGAAGTCATTAGTGGTTAATGGTTGTGGTTGAGAGGTCAGTGCTAGTCTAGTGATAGGAGGTTAGAGTAGAAGCAGTCAGTAGTGAATTATAACTATTCACGTAGTATTCATGGTAAGCACTGACCCTAACAGTGAAATATTATGATTTCACCATTTATTGATGGGAGTTGGAGACTGTACCAGTAAAATAAGAGAGTCTAGTTTTAGGAAATTAAGTTACATAATTGTTGCTTCCGTAAATAAATACCAGTACTAGATAATACTACACCAAGATCCCAGTTGATTGCATTTATTATTTACCTCCTAGTTTCAACAGATCAGTCCTTGTGACACTATGACCCAAATGAGATACTCACTATTTGTGCACAGTGATGACTGCTGATTCTTACTCACCAATTTTCCGAACCGATTATGCTCACTCTGTGGGGAGGCATGGTAGTTCGAATGAGAGGTAGCTTGGATATTCCTGGTCTTATTTGCTTCTGTTCTGCCCTGTGTGCCTTGGTGCCACGGTTATGATTAACTCTTTCCTGATCCTGCTTTGCTTCCGTTACTGAATCTCTTTGTGTCCTGGTTCAGTCATTTCTTCCCTTTTCTTCCATGATTATTACCAGTTCCTTATAGCCCCGGCTCTGCCCTGCCATGTCACTGCTGCTGTCAGTGTTTTGTCAGATGACATCTTAAATTCCTCTCACCACAGTGTGTTTTTAGATTGAATGAATAAAGCTATTTTGGCGTGTCACTGTGTATCGCTTCAAACTGTAGGGTTGTGTGGTACTTGCAATTCATTTTGAGTTTAAAGGGGGCATTTGGTTACCTACACAGTATATAATTTTCTGATAATACCGCCCATGTCAGCTATGCTAGCCAATTGCAATCAGAATGTAAAAAAAATGGCTTTTGCATTGCCGGTATTTATAATGCCGGCACCGAGTGGGACAGAATTAACAATTGGGTGGGACAATGGGACAGGGCCTTCAAACAGGGACAATCCCAGTCAAACTAGGATGTATGGTAAGCCTATCTATACTATGCCTATTATTTAGAAATAAGACCAAATATATTTCACAGAAAAGAGTTGCATGATGACATTATAATACATTATATGAAAACACTGTAATATTATTTTTCATAGTCTTTAGGTATTCAGGAGGTCTTCTGTTTTCTCTTTGGGGGTATTTTCTATTAGTATCTGAGGACTGATCATGTGCTATGTTTTCTTCGCCCTCACTGCTCTCTATGTTATTATCCATGTTATCATGTTCTTAAAATAATTTGGGTATATCAGAGTCATCATCTTCTGCATCAGATAATTTACTATCTTTGTGTAATTTCTTGAAGAAAGAAGAATTCTGAGTAATTGTACATCCATTTCTTACTGCAGTGATCATTGATCCTTGAATCCTTGTAATTATATATGGGACCACATCATATAGAGTATCCAACTTGTGTCATCTATCTTGCTGACACAGGACTCTATCTTCAACAGCAAAAAGAGCAGATTTGGTTTGATAGTATTTATCTGTGTAAGCTTTCATCTTGGCTTTGGCATGACTGTCTTTTTGTATCAAGTCCTTGTTGAGTGTCTCTGTTAGTGAATTATTTATATCCAGAATGTTTTAATCTGATGTTGCAATTGAATAACGGCTCTGCAGGCAATCTGCCAGTAGTACGATGGGGAGTTGATCGATAGTCTCTCAGAAAAGAGTATACATTTTGTTTCCATGTTTTACCTTGTGCTGTAGTTGCCCTTAGAAATTTCCCCATAGAACGCATGAATCTTTCAGTTTCTAAATTAGGATGTGGACACAAAGGTGTAATGCGCCTATGTTTAAATCCAATCCAGAAACATAGAAAAGTCCCAGCACTCTGTCATCGAGGTAAATCCTCTATTAAGGTGAAAAGGAAGACAACAAACAGCTACGTTTCAAGCCTACATAGCCCTTATTCATGCTGTATGTTTAAATCCAAGATATAAAAGAAATGTATTAAATTGAGTACTGTTAAACGGGGGACCATTATCTGTTTTAACGATTTTAGGAATTCCCAATAAAGAGAAAACTTTGTCTAAAATAGGAATGACAGTAACTGAGGATGTTGAGCTGATAAATTCTACTACTTACTTCAGCAGCAGAAGAAACACCAAAACGTAGGCGCTTGTATCTCCACAATACTGTGTGTGTTGAGAATGTAGTTATATATCTGCTTGTTGGATTCAATTCCAGTTCCTGATAACCTGATTTTAAACAAGTTTGGAGAAAATGTTTGCCTGGATAAGGTTATGAATTATATCATCTAATGTTGGAGTAACGTGGCACTCCCTGATGATGGCAGTGTTGGCTTGCCTCATGTCTATGCAAATTCTCCATGTAGTGGGTCCCTCCACTTTTTCAATGATTCCTTGTGTTTCAAGGTTCTTGAGTTCAGCATTGCCCTTGTGCCTTAGATGAAATTGAATTTCTTCTATGTGGTTGTATTACAGGTTTTATAGTTGGATTAATATGCAGCTGTACTTGAAAATCTTTCAGTTTACCAATTCCATTAAACAAATGAGAATACTGCTGTACTAACTGATCTGCTACAGTCTCAGATCCTGTGACCTTTCTAGGTGAGATTGCATTTATAAGCTTTAAAAGTCCCAAACTGGATGAAGTTTCAAAACTCAGAAGAGAAGAATTTTGACCCTTTCCAACATAAAACATAGTTGCTGTTTTGTTGTGTTTGAATGCATATGTGGCTGTAAATTTACCAATGACATTAAGGGGTTTAGTTGATCCATATGCATATATATTTATTTTACTCTGTAATAGCTGTGGTTGTGGTTTTAACATGTGAAATGTTTGTTCATCCACTAAATTAACAGCAGATCCTGAATCAATCAATGCAGTGATTTTAGTGTCATTAATTAGGATATCAGCTTGTGGCTGAGTTAGGTTACACATGTTGTTTACTACAAATACATCATTGTTTGAATATTGTCCTTTTTGTTCAGATCTGACTAGATTTACTTTCCACTGCTCTGATGTATGTGGAACAGTAAGTAATTGAGGTTTTTTATACAAATTTGTTCTACATTGCTTTACAAAATGATTTAATTTTCTCATGCCCTGCATTGCTTATTCATTGCTTGACAAGTCAAATTATGTGGGTAGAAACCACCACAGTTTCTACATAACACACAAGGTCTAGTTCTTTCTTGTGAGTTGTACTGTTGAACTGTCTTTTTGAACTCTATTTATAATAAACTGATCATCAGTAGATCTATTTTCAATGTTCTGCCATAATCAAGCAAGTCTTTTAAATATAGTTCAGATTGATAGTGTAGAGCTTTGTATAAGCTTGGAGCAGTCTTAAATTGAAGGTAATCTTTGATTAATGAAAGCCTGTTTTTTAAAAATACTATTAAAAACAAGGGCACTTTCATTCATCAAAGTTTACAAAGCAGCCGTTTTGATTAAAAACGTACCCTTTTTTTCTTTTCGCAGCCAGAGCAGCTTCCACTCCTGGAAATCCTCTCTTCACACGTCAGCAATGACTAATCCGGATTCCTCCAATCACAGCATGGCCTCAGGCACTGACTACCCTGGGGGGAAAGCCGTGATTGGAGGAAGCCGGGTAACATAACCGACTACAATATGGATGGCAGCAATCCATATTGTAGTCAGTTATGTTATCATGTTATTATGTTCGAATAAACGCGACCTGTCATGGTTTTTTCCTCCATAAATGTGTCCTGTGTGTTATTTATTATACATATTTGAATATGCATTACACCAAGAACTCCCTAAGATTTCAAAAAGTGCAGCTTTGTTTTATCTGTGCTTTAATCTCATTTTCAACATCAGAAAACTCTAGTAAACATAACCTGGTTTGAAAAGCATCTAAAGGTTCACCACTCTGTTGTGTTACCTGTCTGAATATGTATATTTCATACTGAGTGTTCTTTTTAGGGAGAACATGTATTATCAGTTTATCTTTAACATTTTGTATGTGTCAGTGGTTGCAGACAAGGTATCATAAATCATAGATGTCATACACTTTTTCTCCAGGTAAATGAAGCAGTAAAGCCTGTTTTCTGTTTGTATCAGTAACATCCAAAGCAATAGGATAATTTTTAAATCTCTGAATCCATTTTAGCCATGTTGGGCCTACAGAGCTAAATTCTGCATCAGAGTCAAATACATGGAAGTTGTATTCATTACATGCAGCCATTCTAGTGGGTATTGCAGCAGGTTACTCACTGTTTGCTGAGACAAAGCAATAGGGTTCAAACATAATCCTCATTGCCAATATGTAGTGTTTGTAAATCCAGGTGATTTAGAAATATATCTGACAAAGAATCAATTTATACAGCAAATAACTCACACTTTATTTCCTGGTTCCCCACTATAAAAACACTGTTCCTGGCCCTACTTCTTTGCAACAATTTCATACATTTCTAAGACAGAGCACAAGCTAGGAAGAAAACACTATAGATTATAACATAACAGCAAACACCTTAGTTAACACTAAGTTACAAAAAAAAAAAAAAAACACAGTATCATAAATAAAAAGCAATTACACCTAATCTAATAGCCCTATCAAAATAAAGAAGACCCCCAAAATTAAAATAAAAAAAAAACCTAGCCTACAATAAACTATCTATGGCCTGTTAAAGGGCCTTTTGCGGGGCATTGCCCCAAAGAAATCAGCTCTTTTACCTGTAAATTTTTTTTTTACAAACAGCACCCCCAACAGTAAAACCCACCACCCACCAACCAACCCCCCAAATAAAAACCCTATCTAAAAAAACCTAAGCTCCCCATTGCCCTGAAAAAGGGCAATTGTATGGGCATTGCCCTTAAAAGGGCATTTAGCTCTTTTACTGCCCAAAGCCCTAACCTAAAAATAAAACCCACTCAATAAACCCTTACAAAAACCTAACACTAACCACCGACGATCCACTTACAGTTTTCGAAGACCGGACATCCATTCTCATCCAAGTGGCAGCAGTCCTCAGTGAAGCCGGCAGAAGTCTTCATCCAAGCGGGCTGAAGTCTTCATCCAAGCAGGCTGAAGTCTTCATCCAGACGGCATCTTCTATCTTCATCCATCCGGCGCGGAGCAGCTCCATCTTCAAGACATCCAGCGCGGAGCATCCTCTTCTTACGATGGTCAACAAAGAATGAAGTTTCCCTTTAAGGTACCCCATCCAAGATGGTGTCCCTTACATTCCGATATCAGCCAATAGGAATTTAAGGAGAAAAATCCTATTGGCTGTTGCAATCAGCCAATAGGATTGAGCTTTCATCCTACTGGCTGATCCAATCAGCCAATAGGATTGAGCTCGCATTCTATTGGCTATTCCAATCATTTTATTTTGGGGGGTCTTTTTATTTTGATAGGGCTATTAGATTTGGTGTAATTGTTTTTTATTTTTGATACTGTGGTCTGTTTGTTTTTGTAACTTAGTGTTTTTTATTTTTTGTAATTTAGTCATTTTTAATTGTAGATTTAAATAATTTGAGTAGGGTTAGGTTTTTAAATATGTAATATAGTTAATTTAATTGTTAGTTTAATGTAATTTTAGTATAATAGTTAGGGTAGGTTAATTAATAGTTTAATATAGTTTAATTAATTTTAGTATAATAGTTAGGGTAGGTTAATTAATAGTTTAATATAGTTTAATGTAATTTTAGTATAATAGGGTAGGTTATTTAATAGTTTAATATAGTTTATTTTAATTCTACAGGTAAGTTTTAATTTATTATTAGATAGGGATGTTGTAATTTTAATGTAAAGTTAGCGGGTTGTTAGATTTAAGGGTTAATAGCTTCATTTAGTTTATGGCGATGTGGGGGCTGGTGGTTTAGGGGTTAAAAGGTTTAGTTAATGTTAGTGATGTGGGAGGCCAGGGGTTTAGGGGTTAATAATTTTATTACAGTTGCAGTGGGGTCGGGGAGCGGCGGGATAGGGGTTAATACTTTTATTTAGTTGCGGTGGGGTTGGGGAGCGGCGGGATAGGGGTTAATAAATTTTATTTAGGTTGCGGCGATGTCGGGGTGGCAGATTAGGGGTGTTTAGACTCGGGGCTTATGTTAGGGTGTTAGGTGTAAACATAATTTGTTTTCTACCATAGAAATCAATGGGATATCTGGCAGCATCGAACATAAGCTTTCGCTGCTTTCAGACTCCCATTGATTCCTTTGGTATCCGCGGCCTCCAGGGTGGCGGATTGAAAACCAGGTACACTGGGACTGGAATAGTGGCGAGTATACCTGTTAGAAGTTTGATAAATGGCAAAATGAGTCAGATAGTGCCGAATTTGTATTCGGAACATCTGTAATGACGTAAGCATCGATCTGTGTCGGATTGATACCGGCGGATCGTATGTTACGTCACAAATGTCAACTTTTGCCGGTCTGTAGGCTTTGATAAATAGGTTGAATCAAGCTCGCCAGAATTATGCTGCGGAATTCCAGCGTATTTGCAGTTAATGGCTTGACAAATAGGCCTCCGTATCTGAATCATGAAATAAATTTTTTGGGTTTCATGTCCCTTTAAGGATAGTGTAAAGATTTGCCTTTACAATATGGCGACAGAGTTTCAAAGACGATCAACAGAAAAACTTGCCACACTATTTAACCCCTTCGCTACTGGGAATCTCAGAGAAAAACGCCAAAAAACAGAGAATTTTTCTCATTTTTGCTATCACTCCATTTAAACATAAATAGAGCCTTGCTTTTTTTTATTTGCCTATCAAAACTATATATTTCTTTTAAGTGGACAACCCGAGGTATTGACCTAGGCCGTTTTTGGTATATTTGATGCCACAGTTTCGCCGTCAAATGCAATCATATATAAAAAAAAAAAAAAAAATTAAATGTTGGGTTTACATACCGCTTGTGCAGTCATAACATGAAAAGATGTAAAAGCTTCACTTTGCCATTGTTTTTTGGTAATTAGAAGGCCGCTAATTGCAGCTGCCCACCACATTTCTGAAATTCTTGGCAAAGGAGGGGTTAATTATTTAGCAGGTAAGGGTAATAGTATTGTAAGGCAGTGATTACCCTCCCACCTGACATCTCCTACCTCTCTGACCCCTCCCAAATAGCTCTCTTTCAACCCCCCTCCCCCATCCATTCACACTCCTCCCCACCATCTTAGGTACTGGCAGACAGTCTACCAGTTTGTAGTTTAGGGCTTTTTTCAATTAGTTTTCTTTTATTATTTATTATTATTATTATTATTATTAATTTCTGTAGTGTAGGGTACCCTATTCAACCCTCCCACCTCAATGATCCCCTCAAACAGCTCTTTAACTCTCTCCTCCCACAAGTGGTGGCCATCTTAGGTACTGGCAGTCAAGCATCAAAGTGTACAGATGGAGATGCAGGAGTCAGACAACTGGGGGAGAAGCTGAACCCTTGCATTGCATTGAATTGTGTTGCAGGCCAGGTAATGGTATTAGTGCAAGATAACACAATTACACATACCTAGCTAAAGCATGGGTTTTTGTTTTCGAATTTGATATGTGAAAATTGGAACCATAAATGTGCCCTTAAAGTGAATGTCAACTTTCACGAATGAAAGCCCTGTTTTTAAAAATACTATTAAAAACAGGGGCACTTTCATTCATGAAAGTTTACATTGAAGCCATTCTTTTAAGATACTTACCTTTTATTCCTAGCAAGCCTGGAACACCGGAGCAGCAATTCCTCCGCCCCCAGGACGTCTCTTCTTACTTTAGAAATGACGAATCCGGCCTTCTCCAATCACTGCGTGGCCTCAGGCAATGTTTGCTCTGGGGGGGGGAAGCCCTTATTGGAGGAAGCCAGATGCGTCATTTTTGACGTAAGAAGAGACTACCTGGAGGTGGGGGAATCGCTGCTCCGGTGTTCCACGCTTGCTAGGAATAAAAGGTAAGTATCTTAAAAGAATTGCTTCAATTATAGTGTAGTGTTAGGTGTTAGTGTAACTTAGGTTAGGTTTTATTTTACAGGTACTTTTGTATTTATTTTATCTAGGTATATATTAAATAGTTAATAACTATTTAGTAATTATTCTACCTAGTTAAAATAAATACAAACTTGCCTGTAAAATAAATATAAATCCTAAGCTAGCTACAATGTAACTATTAGTTATATTGTAGCTAGCTTAGGGTTTATTTTATAGGTAATTATTTAGTTTTAAATAGAAGGGAGAGAAAGAAGAGAGGGGCCAAAAACATAAAACAGTATCGTTGGTCGAACAGGATAAAATTCCCACACGATAAAGCTTCACCCCGTAGTACCATATACTCACAAACAAAGCGGCACAGATGGCGTGCCTCTAAGCGCAGATCGGGACTGTTCTGGGTCGCCCGACAGACACACCTCGACTGATGTATGTCACCCAGTGACCTCCAATAAGCAGCCGGCAATTCAGGTAGTTCCGTAAGGCTCCGAACAGACAAGTACCGCTGTGAGTGTTAAAGCAGGGTTCAGCGTGGAGCACAGAGGTTCTCTCCCACTTTTTAGCAACGTTTCTCTCCAAGTCAGAAAGAACTCTGGAGTTAATTGAATTCTCCAGCTGCTAGAGAGAGAGAGCCTCCAGAGTTCTTTCTGACTTGGAGAGAAACGTTGCTAAAAAGTGGGAGAGAACCTCTGTGCTCCACGCTGAACCCTGCTTTAACATTCACAGCGGTACTTGTCTGTTCGGAGCCTTACGGAACTACCGGAATTGCCGGCTGCCTATTGGAGGTCACTGGGTGACATACATCAGTCGAGGTGTGTCTGTCGGGCGACCCAGAACAGTCCCGATCTGCGCTTAGAGGCACGCCATCTGTGCCGCTTTGTTTGTGAGCATCTGGTACTACGGGGTGAAGCTTTATCGTGTGGGAATTTTATCCTGTTCGACCAACGATACTGTTTTATGTTTTTGGCGCCTCTCTTCTTTCTCTCCCTTCTACCATAGCCAGAAATCCATCCGGATTACTATCGGGAGTGCTGCCATCAAGTTCGGTGTCTCATCACTACAATCAACATCCAAGTACTAGCGCACCCTCTGAGGACTGTCAATCCTTTTTTCTAGTTTTAAATAGGAATTATTTAGTTAATTATAGTAATTTTATTTAGATTTATTTAAATTATATTTACGTTAGTGGGGGTTAGGGTTAGACTTAGGTATAGGGGTTAATAAATTTAGAATAGTGGCGACGACGTTGGGGGCGGCAGTTTAGGGGTTAATAAATGTAGGTAGGTGGCGGCGATGTTAGGGATGGCAGATTAGGGGTTAATAATATTTAACTAATGTTTTCAATGCAGGAGTGCGGCGGTTTAGGGGTTAATATGTTTATTATAGTGGCGGCGACGTTGGGGCGGCAGATTAGGGGTTAAAAAGTGTAGGTAGGTGGCGGCGACATTGGGGACGGCAGATTAGGGGTTAATAATATAATGTAGGTTGCGGCGATGTCGGGGGCGGCAGATTAGAGGTTAATAAATGTAAGATTAGGGGTGTTTAGACTCGGGGTTCATGTTAGGGTGTTAGGTGTAGACATAAATTTTATTTCCTCATAGGAATCAATGGGGCTCTGTTAAGGAGTTTTACACTGCTTTTTTGCAGGTGTTAGACTTTTTTTCAGCCGGCTCTCCCTGTTGATTCCTATGGGGAAATTGTGCACGAGCATGTTACACCAGCTCACCGCTAACGTAAGCAGCGCTGGTATTGGAGTGTGGTAATGAGCACAATTTTGCTCAAAGCTCACTTCTTGTCTGGTTTGTAAAAACTTGTAATACCAGCTCTGTCTGTAAGTGAGCGGTGAGCATAAACTGCTTGTTAGCACCGCACAGCCTCTAACGCAGAACTCGAAATCTAGGTGAATAGTTTGTGACCAACCTCTTAAATAGAAATAGGCTAATAGTGTAAGCTAATAGATTAATTGGCTAGCATTTTAGTACATTTTCTTATTGCATTATTATGTCCCTTTAAACTGCTGTCTCTTTTAACTTACTGATGCGATTTTGGATGCATAATAGAATATTATGTTTACAAATTGCAAATGATCAATGGTTTTAAGTAATACAATAAAGATGACTTTTTATTTCCTCTTTTCTTCCCCACAATAATTGCATATACTGTTTTATTGTCAGACTAAGGAGTGTTAAAGGGACATGAAACCCCAAAATTAATTTCATGATTCAGACAGAGCATACAATTTTAAACAACTTTCTAATTTACTTCTATTATTTAATTTGCTTTCTTTTCTTGTTATCCTTTGCTGAAAAGTTCTAGCTGCTGATTGGTGGCTGCACATATATATACCGATTGTCATTGGGTCACCTATGTGTTAATTTAGAAACCAGTAGTGCATTGCTGCTCCTTCAACAAATGATACCAAGAGAATAAAGCAAATTTGCTACAGAAGTATATTACATTTTATAATAGAAGTAAACTGGAAAGTTGTTTAAAATGGTATATTCTACATAAAACATGAAAGAAATGCATAGGTTTCTTTCCCTTTTTGTAGTAGACTATAAATGCTTTTAGCCCAATATTTAAAAAATATTATACTAATTTTTTACCAAAAATAAAACCTGCCAGCTTAAACCTGGGCATCCATGACCATCAGCATTTTGTTCCTTAACCCCTTAATGACCACAGCACTTTTCAATTTTCTGACCATGAAGGGGTTAATTAGAGAGCTTGTAGGGTTAATTTTAGCTTTAGTGTAGTGTAGTAGACAACCCAAAGTATTGATCTAGGCCCATTTTGGTATATTTCATGCCACCATTTGACCGCCAAATGCGATCAAATTAAAAAAACGTTCACTTTTTCACAAACTTTTTCACAAACTTTAGGTTTCTCACTGAAATTATTTACAAACATATAGGGTTGCCAGGTGTCCGGTATTAGACCGGACAGTCCGGTATTTTAGGTTTCTGTCCAGGAAAGTCTAAGCAAGAAAACCGGACATATCTTCTGCTTTTTTTTTTTTGATAATCACAGTGAGAATGAGTGACAGTGGACAGTTCACTTTGTATTACATTTTCCTAATCCAATATGATTGGTGCAATGGTAAAGAGTGTGTGACAGCGATAGGCAGCAAGAGGTGACAGGTCAGGTGGTGTGCGGTGCGGTGCCGGCATTACAGCGCAATCTAACTGAGTCTGACTGTGAGTGACACACATACACCTACACGTCACGTGATCAAGTGACGTAGGCAACTCCGGAGACCCGTGCGGCGAACATGCTTTTGAGTGAGAGGCTAAGCAGGGAAAATCAGTGTGTGTGTGTGTGTCAGTCACTCAGACTTGTCAAAGTTAGTACGGTAGTACCAGTCAGCAAAGCAAGTCAGCGGTACTTACTGGATAATTATCTGGCTCAGCTGGCCTGGCTGAGAGGCAGAGCAAGAGAGGGAAAGCTGCTGGCTACCAGTGGGATATTGAAAAAGTCTTCAAGTCGGATTTTTTTTAAGCAGTTCACCTCACCATGTTGAGGTATGTGTTTGTAGACTAAGAACAATATAAAAAGCAATATTATCCTCAAAATTATTTATATATATATATATATATATATATATGTATATGTATGTGTGTATATATATATATATATATATATATATATATATATATATATATATATATATATATATATAGTGTGTGTGCACTGTGTATCTATATATATATACTGTATACTGTATATGCACAATCTCTTCTTAATATTGTTATATATTAATAATTTATCAGCTACAAAACTATAAAATCTCTGTCTCTCTATATGTGTGTGTGTGTATATATATATATATATATATATATATATACATATATTATATATATATATATATATACACGCACACAGACACTGTACATATATAATATGCTGTAATTATAAAATGTGTGTGTCTGTGTTTATATATATATATATATATATATATACATACAGTATATAAATATATATATACACGTCATGTGACATTGTAGGCAATAGCCTGCACACACACATATATGTGTGTACAGTCTATTGCCTACAATGTCACATGACGTGTGTGTATATATATATATATATATATATATATATATATATATATATATATATATATATATATATATATATAAACACAAAGTACAGAAACTCTGGATTTCTTGAACACTTCCCACTTTATTATGCAAACAAGTACTTATACAAATTATATCTATAAATATATATATGTATATAGTCATTGCCTATAATGACACATGACTATTTAATATATATATATATATATATGTATTTATACTGTATATTTTGTATATACAGTATGTGTGTATATATATATAAAAATAAATTTAAGATGTGTGTGCCTTTTATTTTGCCACAAGACCCTACTGCACGTTGAACCCTGTGTAACCCCCCCCCCCCACCCCGGTTATCTGTTTGGCTGTCCAGTATTTTTTTGAAGGACAGCTGGCAACCCTAAAAACAGATTGTGCAATGATGGCACAAATGGTTGTAAATGTTTCTCTGGGATCCCCTTTGTTCAAAAATAGCAGACATATATGGCTTTGGTGTAGCTTTTTGGTAATTAGAAGGCCGCTAAATGCCACTGCGCATCACAAGTGTATTATTTCTAGCAGTGAAGGGGTAATTAGGTAGCTTGTAGGGAACTTGCAGGGTTAATTTTAGGTTTAGTGTAGAGATAAGCCTCCCACCTGAAACATCCCACCCCCTGATCCCTCCCAAACAGCTCTCTATCCTCCCCCACCCCACAATTGTCCCCGCCATCTTAAGTACTGGCAGAGAGTCTACCAGTACTAAAATAAAACATTTTTTTTTTATTATTATTTTTTTTTTATTTTTTTTTTAAACGCAATATTATGCTGTGTAGGATCCCCCCTTAGCCCCCAACCTCCCTGATCCCCCCTAAACATCTTTCTAACCCTCTACCTTATTTTTTCCATCTTGGGTACGCCAGTACCCAGTTTACAATAAAAAAAAAAAAAAATTGTCCCTATTTTTCTGTAGTGTAGCTTCCCCCCCCCCAGATCCATTAGATCCCAATTCCCTCCCTCCTCTCTCCCACTTTAGTTTAAATTTTTCCATAGTGTAGTGGTTCCCATCCGCTCCCGCCCTGTGCACGCACCCGCCCACCGAACGCCGTTCACGCACTCATCTGTGCGCGCCCCCGATGACCACACCCCCGATCCAGTCTGCCTCTACACATCAAAAGCCATCAATGGCCGCCCACCCGCCTCCCACATCTGCTCCCACCCACCAAAGATCACGGCCATCGATGTCCGGTGCAGAGAGGGCCACAGAGTGGTTCTCTCTGCATCGGATGGCTAAAAAAGGTTATTCCAGGATGCCTCGATATCGAGGCATCACTGCAATAACATGAAAGTGGCTGGAAGCAATCAGGATCGCTTCCACCACTTTCAAAGACCAACGTCGTATGGGGTATGTCCTTAGTTGTTAACTGCATTTTTTTGCAGGAAGCACAGGTCGTTGGTCGTTAAGGGGTTAAAGGGACATGAAACCCAAATTTTTTCTTTCATGATTCATACAGAGAATACAATTTTAAACAACTTTCTAACTTACTTCTATTATCTAATTTGTTTCATTCTCTTGATATCATTTGTTGAAGAAGCAGCAATGCACTACTGGTTTCTAACTGAACACATGGGTGAGACAATGACAATCAGTATATACATGCAGCCACCAATCAGCAGCTAGAACCTAGGTTATTTGCTGCTCCTGAACTTGCCTAGATGAACCTTTCAGCAAAGGATAACACGAGAAGGAAGCAAATTACATAATAGAAGTAAATTGGAAAGTTGTTTAAAATCGTATGCTCTGTCTAAATCATGAAAGAAAAATGTTGGGTTTCATGTCCCTTTAAAGGACTGATTATTGAATTTGATAAAATATGCACGAGTGCATTTGGTTAATAAGCAATGCCTGGATGTTTATATGATTAATTCATTACATAAAACATGTGGATTGTGCCTGATAAATTGCCAGTCAAACCTAAGTGTATTTATTTAACAAAATGAATTCCCACCAAGTCTTATACTTTTGTGATATAACCATTGAGCCAGCAGCATCACAGAATTGACTTGAGGAAGATTCAAGCTAACAAAACAGATAAGGTGAAAGCTTATCAAACGTCTCAAATAAAAAAAAACATGGCCTACAAGAATAATGACTGCAGAATTTATACACATTCTGTAGCATCCAGATTAGCGATATATTTAAATCCCTGTGGGTTCACTTTAATTAAGGATATCCTAGACTCAGGTCTAATTTGCATTAGGATTGGCTAGTTGAAATGAGCAAAGGAACAATTTGCATTTGTCTATTTCTTCAATTCAGTTTTTATTATTTCATCAAGGGACTATAATTTAGACCCCAAATTTGGGTCTGGATAACAAGAGGAGGGCTAATTTATTAAATAGGCTCACGATAAATAACAAGTGGCTGGTTAATGCTATTAGCGAGCTCGCGGTAGCAATAAGTGCTGAAAAAATTCAAGTCAGAGCACTGGTTACTTTTTTAAATGTTCCCCAATTACCCCCAAAATAACATGAGGTCCCTCTATTTTTTTTAAAAAATAGCTTTTATTATTTTTTTAAACTGCAGTAAGCAGTTTTTAGGGGTTAAAAGTGGCGGGTGGCGGATGCTTGAACAAAACAAAAACAGTCTATGGGGAACTGTGTGTTATCTGTAAATATTTATGTATATGCATATATACATATCGTATATATTTATGTGTTTATATGTGTGTATATATAGATATAAATACATAAATATATGTATATATTCATATATATTTCAATCTGCTGCCCGTCACTGCACAACACAATATTTTGCGCTCCACTTGTAATCTAACCCTTAGGGGGCTATTTATGAAAGGCCTGTCGGACATGATTCAACATTGCGGATCATTTCCGACAGACCTCGCTGATTGCGAAGAGCAATACGCTCTCCGCATTCAGCATTGCACCAACAGCTCTTGTGAACTGCTGGTGCAATGCCGCCCCGTGCAGATTCGCGGCCAATCAGCTGCTAGCAGGGGGTGTCAATCAACCTGATCGTATTCGATCGGATTGAATTGTGGCAATGTCTATCCGCCTCCTCAGAGCAGGCGGACAGGTTTTGAAGCAGCAATCTTTAGACCGCTGCTTCATAACTGGTGTTTCTGGCGAGTCTGAAGGCTCACCAGAAACACGGGCTTCAAGCGCCATATGAAGCTTGATAGATAGGCCCCTTAGTGGGAATAGTGTTTTTTTTTTCTTTTTTACTTAATACTGCAAAGTTTTTCCCCCCAACAAAGTAGAAAATATATCCAGCTAGTGAACAATGACAGGCGAATAGGATATGAGAAACAAATTCAATAATAATAATAATACAAAAAAAAAAAGATTAAAATTTAAGCCCGCCAAGATAGGTTTATCCAGGAATAAAATACAAACTTCTGTAGACTAATACAACAACTGTTTAATATAAAGTATAGCAAAATATTTAGGCCTAGATTACCAGTTAATATTGTACTTACGAGAGCGCAATATTGTCGTTTCACTCAGTAATATAAATGCACATAAATGTGCGCTGATATTACAAGTGAGGCACAATGCGAACATGAGGAAGCGTAATGGGAGCCTCATTCTCATGCCGTCAGATACGGCAAACCACCTAGCACAATACAAGAGGCAAATTTGCGTAGGCTTGGGCAACAACAGCAAAAAAAATATATGTCTCCCATAGAATTTAATGTAAAGGCATCCCCTCACTTTAACCCCTTATAACTGCTTTGTGCAGTTTTTTTTATTTGTACAGTACTATCCTCTTTATTTGAAGGGCAATTGGGGCAAATATTTTTAAATGACCACAGGTCTGACCTCTGGTTAATTGTGCTTAGTGCAAAGTGAAATCTCAAGCTCGCGGGAGCATTAACCAGCCACTTGTAATGGCTGGTTATTAAACATGTGCCTTTAAACGTGCAAATTTGTCCCTTTGCAGGCACACGTTAAGATAGCGCTCCACTCATAATCTAGCCCTTAGTGTGATAACTTTAATTATGTTTAAAGGGACCATGTAGTGGAAAAATGGCATGCTCTTATTTGTTAAAGTAGGTAATTTTTGGGGAACTCTAGTGGAAATCTTGTAAAAGGCCAAGATTACAAGTTAAACGCTATCATGTCCATGGTAAACAAGAATTACCAGAGAATGTTTAGCCTGGCCAATATCACTTCAGTGTGCCCTATACTTTCAATGGGTAGTGCAACTGCGCTAAACATCACTCATATTTCAAGTTAAAAGTTATGTGTTGCACTCGTGCGCAACACATTAGAGCGCTAGAAACTTTTTGAAATCTGAAGTGTTAGGGTTAAAATAAACATTTATCAAAACAAATGTAAAAAATATTAAAATAATTATACTCATATATTTAAGGGATAAACCTCCTATTACGTCCTACGTACTCTAACTTAACTTATAATAAATACACAACACCACTGCTTGGGGAAAAGACCGGTCACGGTCACGTTTATTATATAAACATATTTAATTCTGTCTAATATTGTTCAGTATTAGACAGCTCTTTAATAACTTATAACTGAACTTGTAGCAAGTTCCTTCCAGCTGGTGGCGGCATCTTCTCACTAACCTAACCCCTACTGATTGACGGTCAAGGCCCCTCCGATGTTTGCAGCGTGCACAGGGTTGTGCACGCTCATTGGCACAGAGAGAGAGATTTGTTATGGAGAGCTCTTCGGCCTGCAGCTCTTTAAAGGGAGAGGAACCCCTAAGCCGGCACTTAGTGGGCGACACCTCTCCCTGTGTTCGGGCCGTCACTCTGCTCTCTCCGTGCCCGCTCCCAGGGCCTTGCCCGTCCGCCAGCTAGGGCATAATTCAGCCAACCCAGTAAGGCGACCCCTCCAATGGAGTCGTACAACACGCCTGTGAGAGGTGGATGACTATCTTACAACCCCGGGCTTATGGGGCTGGTTCAACTAAACCTACCCCTACCGGGGACACACTTAAACGATACCTTCTTGCCACCACATACCTTCTTCCAGGGATGGGTGGGCGGGGAAACTTCTTCTTGAAGTCTGGAAGCAGGAAGAGGCCGGATCCACTGCAACAGGACCCTATAAAGGCAAGAGGTACACCCGCCCACCCACTTGCAACATTGTAACATACACACACTAGAACACTCCAGACTTCAAGTCAGCTATCCCTTAATTTTGCTACAGGCCCACTGGAGGGCCCTCCACTGCCATAAGGGATAAACCTCCTATTACGTCCTGCGTACTCTAACTTAACTTATAATAAATACACAACACCACTGCTTGGGGAAAAGACCGGTCACGATCACGTTTATTATATAAACATATTTAATTCTGTCTAATATTGTCCAATATTAGACAGCTCTTTAAAAACTTATAACTGAACTTGTAGCAAGTCCCTTCCAGCTGGTGGTGGCATCTTCTCACTAACCTAACCCCTACTGATTGACAGTCAAGGCCCCTCCAATGTTTGCTGCGTGCACAGGGTTGCGCACGCTCATTGGCACAGAGAGATTTGTTATGGAGAGCTCTTCGGCCTGCAGCTCTTTAAAGGGAGAGGAACCCCTAAGCCAGCACTTAGTGGGCGACACCTCTCCCTGTGTTCGGGCCGTCACTCTGCTCTCTCTGAGCACAGAACTTAACTACAACAAGGATAAACCTTTTTGTTTCTTTTTTTTTTTTTTTTATACAACCGAAGATAAGGCTTTCCTTAGGTCAGCCAAAAAGATGTCCAACCCGACGTCAGTCAGGTGAACCCCATCCGGTCGGTAAAGGGCCTTTTTGTCGGCCGTGACAGAATTATGTCTAATGACAAAGCCTCCCAAGGCTGTGACCGCTCTTCCCACTTCCCTGTTCACCTTCTTGCGGACGTTATATGCTGCCCTCTGCATGATAATATTAGGCCAACGCAGCCGTGCAACCACGTTTGACCATCCTATCTTCACTCCCTGGAGCCAAGCACTCACCCATTTCAAATCCGCAGTCATAATCCTGATTAAATCCAACACAGGGATAGACCTCAAGTCATTACCCCCCAAATGCACCACAATCACTTGAGGCTTTCCCCACCTCCTATGTGCATCTTGTAACAAGGTTGGTAGCTCATTCCAATTTAGCCCCCTGTGACCGAGCCAGCGAACGTTAGCCCTGGATGAAGCCAATCCTAGCTGCTGCCCATCTGGGGAATGAAGCGTCCTGAATGACCAATAATCCACACACGAACCAGGGAAGTTATCTTTCCTAGAACAACATGGATAGGGACAAATGAAGTGCAGCCCTCTGGCTAATACAGGCCTCCCGCTCCCTTCCCCCCCCGGCGGGGAAGGTGCCCGAAAGGTCCCTTACCTCTCGCCCCCCACCCTCATCCTAGTCAGACAAGGGGCGAATGTAACCCCTATAATGCTCTGATTTCCAGCGGCCCAACCTCTTAATGTCAGCCTGTGACGACCCGCTAGGCACTGCGCTAGTCGCTGCCCCAATCCTGAATGAATGTGGGGCTATCCTGGACGCATCTAAGCCTATTGCCCCCGCGACCTTGGCTAACACTTTGCGGAACTGAAAAGATAATGGGCTTCCATCTTCGTGAATGAGAAATTGCCGTGCTCCCATCGGCCGCACCAGGCTATATGCCTCCACGCTCAACACCGGGCAGCATTCAGGGAATTCATGCCTTGGCAGAGGCAACCAATCCCCTTTCCCCTCCTGATCCATCTTGGATCTTGGGATGAGCAGGAGCAAGCCGTCCTCAGTCGCCCTCACGTGCTCCATTTTAATTCCCCCGACATCTCCCTTCTTTGAAGTGGACACCACTTTGCCTATCCTCAAAGCCCCTGCGAACGCCAGCACAAAAGCAGCCTGAAACAAACAAGCCTTGTATGACGAAGCGCATACTAAACCTAATTTACCCACTATCAGCCGCAACCTTGCCACTGTGATAGGTTCCCTCTGATATTTGGGGTGAGGGGCCACCCGGCTCCATCCCTTCAAGATTTGCCTCACCACGAAAGCATTTGTAAAATCTGACAGCCCCAATGCTTTGTTAAAAAATGACAAACCTACTGAGAGCCGACAATCTGGACACACCCTCTTGCGTCAAGCTCGCCAACCATTCAAGAATGGTTACCTCAGACGCCTGTTGGATTAAGAAGCCCTTCTGCTCACTGAAGCGTTCTCACGCCTTCCAGTGCGACAAATACGCCGCCCACGTCTTAGGTGCCAGCGAAGCCCTGATCAGGGGGAGAATGTTCTCCCAAACCCCGCCAGCTGCCAAAGAAAGGGAGGGCACATTAGACCCTCTGCTGCTGCCCTTGGGGCCACCCTCCTGAACTGATCCCATTGAAATCTAGAAAGGGCGTCTGCTATTACGTTCCTAACCCCTGGTACATGCCGCACTGTGAAGCAAACATTAAGTTGCAAGCAACGCAACACCAGGTGTCTAAGGTAGGTCACCACCACCGGGGAAGACACTGACAATCTGTTTATTGCGTAAACCACACTCATATTGTCAGACCGAAAAATCACTGACTGATTAGCCAGACTATCCCCCCATAGCTCGACCGCTACAACTATGGGAAATAGCTCTAGTAAAGCCAAATTACGGGTAAGGCCAGTGGAAATCCAAGTTTCCGGCCATGCCTCCGCACTCCAATCCCCGCCCAGATAGGCGCCGTAACCCAGGCCTCCTGCCGCATCCGTGAACAGATGCAAGGCCTGGTTGGAGATAGGCCCAGCCCTCTAAAGACAAACCCCGTTAAAATGAACTAGAAACTGCTCCCACACCTTTAAGTCCTCCTTCATTTGTGCCGTAACCCGACACCGCTGCCTGTGACCCCGAGGACCTTTCAATTGGCCCTCTAGTCTGCGATTGAAGACACTCCCCAGGGGAATGGCCCTCCCGGCGAAGTTACGGAGACCCAACAGGGATTGCAGCTCCTTGATGGTAACACACTCCGCCCTACCAACTGCTTGAACCGCCTCTAAGAGGCAGTCGACTTTATCCTTTGGGAGCCTGCATAGAGATGCAACTGTATCGATCTCTATTCCCAAAAATGTGAGGCATGTGCATGGGTCCTGAGAGTTTGTCGTCCATGAGCGGAACCCCAAACTTAGCCATCACCCCTTGCATCATCTCCATCACCCTGGCACATTTGTCTGTTCCCGAATCCCCTACCAGCAAGAAGTCATCTAGGTAGTGAGCCACGGCCCCACCCCCAGATGCCCTCTGCACCACCCAGTGCAGGAAGGCACTGAAACATTCAAACAGTGCGCACAAAAGCGAGCAACCCATCAGCAAGCACCTGTCAACATAGAACTCACCTTCAAACTTCATTCCCATCAGCCGAAAGGAAGAAGGATGAAGCGGGAGAAACCTGAACGCGGATTCAATATCCAATTTCGCCATTAATGCTCCCCTGCCCTTTCCCCAAGTGCCTCGTCAAAGGACTGGTAGTGCACCGAGCTAAGGTCTAGATCAATCGCGTCGTTCACTGAAGCTCCCTTGGGATAAGACAAGTGGTGTATTAACCTGAACTTGCCGTGCTTCCTTTTAAGGACCACTCCCAGTGGGGAGACCACTAGATCCGGGAACGGACGCTCCCGAAACGGTCCGATCACCCTCTCCAGTACCAATTCTTTTCCCAACTTTTCCTTTACCATGTGGGGGAACTCGTAAGCTGTTTTCAGGTTACGATGGACCGTTGAACCCTCCACAGGCGAAGTTATAGGGATCCTGAAACCTTCCCTCAACCCTGACGACAGGATGACCGCCGCCTCCTGGTTAGGGTAATGCGCCAACCATGGCACCATCGCCTCCACTCTAAGTGGAGTTGGTGCCCTTGACCCCAGCACCCCCTCTAGCATTCTGCATGGCGCTACCAGAATCCCTCCTTTTTGCGCACTCTGCACCCGGGTGTGGTCCGCTACAAAATTTACAGATGTGGCGAAAGGAACAATTTGCTCCCCTATCACACTGTTTGTCTTGGAATTTCCAGCATTCTCTCCCACGCTTTCTCTGCCATGGGAGGGAACGCGCGGCACCCGGCCTGCCCACCACCGGTGGCGAGGTAGACCTTTCCCGCCCCAGCTTGGACCACAAGTGCATATCCTGTGTTCCAAAATGCAATATGGGGTTGCCCACCATTTTCTTGTGGAATGCCACATCATAATCCCGCCAGGCACCCTCTTTAAACCTCTAATAGATATCCCCAATAGTGTCCTCATATTTAAAGAGATTGTGCCATTGGGTGGGCCATTTGTCAACGTAACATGACGCCAGCACCCTAAATCCCATCTGCCACTCCGCAAACGTCTCTGGCCGCCGAACTTTTTTGGGGCCCGACCCTTTGGCCGCCCTCTCCTAAGCTCTGCGCACCTCCGGCGATAATTCGTAGATATTAACATATCTACCATCCTGTATTTTTTTAATGACCTTCGCTTTAAGGTGTCCATACAATGAGTGGACCAGGCACGGGTAAGTATCCCCGTGCACCACCACCTTCCTAGGTGCTACCTGGCTGGGCATCAGGCCTGACACCTCCGCCACCTGCGGCAAAGTGGCGCCCTCCATTACCCCTTGCGTGACCGCCTTTGCCTGAACCTGCGCTGCCACTAACTTCTTTATCATTCTAAACATCTGGTGCTGCCCCTTACCTACTAACCCCAGCCCTGCCTCACTATCAGAACCTGAGTCACTAGAGGAAGACCCCATGTTTGTGTGTGTGATGTCAGTGATGGTGCACTCACCAGACTGTGCCAACTGCTGCGATGTCCCGGCCGAAAGGGGCTGCTGTTTAGCTGACGCTGATGTAGACGGGTCCGCATTACTATTGGACACTGTGCTCTGGCTGCTTGTTCCGGCCTGCATTCTCTGTTCACTTGCAGCTGATCCCTGCGAAAAGAAAGCAGACTGGGGAGTACTCTGGGTGGCAGTAAGGGCCCCAGGAGGGCCGCTGCCATCCCTTTCACCCCCCCTGTCCCCCTCATGCACCCCCAGCACAGATGACCTGGTTCACACACTCTCTCACATCACGCTGCATACTAGCAGCCTGCAGATTTTCCACTGAGCTCTCACTCACACCCCTTGATTGACTTGCCTGTGTTTGCCCTGCTGGGCCACAGCCCACAGACATACTGAGGTCGGGACCTTCATTCACCCTGGAACCCAATCCTGGCACACTGCCAGCAACAATCAAGCGGTTTTCCTGATGTCTTTGCCCAACATCAAGCATATCCCCCATTGCAGCGTTACTGGCATCATCTGCGCCTCTGCCCCTACTTGTACCCGGTGTTGCAAGTGGGTGGATGTCTTTGCCCAACATCAAGCATATCCCCCATTGCAGCGTTACTGGCATCATCTGCGCCTCTGCACCTACTTGTACCCGGTGCCGGAGCCTGCCCCTGCTGCCTCTGATCACCCGGATCCCTTTCCGCACTCACTCCCGCATCCTGGATCTCACCCCTGCCCCCCGAGGCCATCACCGCCACCCGGAGCCTCCCCAACTTACTAGGAGCGCTTCCAGATGGCGTTCTGGGCCTTGATGTAGGGCGTCGACGTCTGCACGTGCACCCGCGCTCCTCCCCCACAGAAATGGGCGGGCGGGGAAACTTCTTCTTGAAGTCTGGAAGCAGGAAGAGGCCGGATCCACTGCAACAGGACCCTATAAAGGCAAGAGGTACACCCGCCCACCCACTTGCAACATTGTAACATACACACACTAGAACACTCCAGACTTCAAGTCAGCTATCCATTAATTTTGCTATAGGCCCACTAGAGGGCCCTCCACTGCCATACATTTAATAAAAAAATATAAATGTATTAAAGAAATCAATGTTTAAAAATGATTTTATAAGTATATGGTATATGTCAAGGTGGCAGTTCTAAACGCAAAAGGGGGTCCAACCCAGTATAGCAAGGTGTACCTAATAAAGTGGCCTGTGAGTGTATATATACACTCACCGGCCACTTTATTAGGTACACCTTGCTAGTACTGGATTGGACCCCATTTTGTCTTCAGAACTGCCTTAATTCTTTGTGGCATAGATTCAACACAGTGTTGGAAACATTCCTCAGAGATTTTGGTCCATATTGACATGATAGCATCATGCAGATTTGTTGGCTGCACATCCATGATGTGAATCGTTCCACCACATCCCAAAGGTGCTCTAATAGATTGAGATCTGAAGACTGTGGAGGCAATTGGAGTACAGTGAAATCATTGTCATGTTCAAGAAACCAGTTTGAGATGATTTGAGCTTTGTGACATGGTGCATTATCCTGCTGGAAATAGCCATCAGAAGATGGGTACACTGTAGTCATAAAGGGATGGACATGGTCAGCAACAATATTAATGTAGGCTGTGGCATTTAAAAAAATGTAATTGGTACTAAAGCAGCCCAAAGTGTGCCAAGAAAATATCCCCCACACCATTACACCACCACCACCAGACTGAACCATTGATACAAGGCAGGATGGATCCATGCTTTCACATTGTTTACACCAAATTCTGACCCTACCATCTAAATGTCGTAGCTAAAATTGAGACTCATCAGACCAGTTAATGTTTTTCCAATCTTCTATTGTCCAAGTTTGGTGAGCCTGTGCAAATTGTAGCTTCAGTTTCCTGTTCCTAGCTGACTGGAGTGGCACCCGGTGTGGTCTACTGCTGCTGTGGCCCATCTGCTTCAAGATTCGCTGTGCTGTGTGTTCATAGATGGTATTCTGCATACCTTGGTTGTAATGAGTGGTTATTTGAGTTACTGTTTCCTTTCTATCATCTCAAACCAGTCTGCCCATTCTGCTCTGACCTCTGACATCAACTAGGCATTTCCGTCCACACAAATGCCGCTCACTGAATACTTTCTCTTTTTCGGACCATTCTCTGTAAACCATAGAGATGGTGGAGCATGAAAATCCCAGTAGATCAGCAGTTTTTTAAATACTCAGGCCAGTCCGTCTGGCACCAACAACCATGCCACTTTCAAAGTCACTTAAATCCCCTTTCTTCCCCATTCTGATGCTTGATTTGAACTTCAGCAAGTCATCTTCACCATATCTAGATACCTATATGCATTGAGTTGCTGCCATGTGATTGGCTGATTAGCAATTTGTGTTACCAAGCAATTGAACAGGAGCCTTTTGAAGGGCCCTACTGGTAATGCGAATTGGGCCCGCGTCACATCTGAGGTCAGAGAGGACCTGGTGGTCTGGGATACTTTCCTAGAAACGTTTAACGGTGTGTGCTTATGGAGACGCACTTCGGTATCGAACGAGTGCTGAACCTGTTCACGGATGCAGCAGGCAGGTACAGTTATGGGGCGTACCTTGATGGCGACTGGAGCGCTGGAGTGGGTGGCTGCAGGTTATACAAATAACCTAACACTATTGGAGCTATTCCCAATTTTTGTGGCCGTTGAAATTTGGGGAGACAGGTTGGCCAATAGGTCGGTGGTGTTCTGGACGGACAACCTGAGCGTGGTGTACGCCATTAACAGGTTTTCCGCATCATCACCAGCCGTCGTGTGTTACTTGAGGCACTTGGTGTTGCGCTGCTTGCAGTGCAACATCTATTTCACCACCAAACACGTCCCGGGAGTGCAGAACGTTATTGCTGATGCACTCTCTCGATTTAAATGGGGGCAGTTTAGGGAAGCAGCACCCATGGCGGCAAAAGAGGGTCTAACATGCCCTTCTTCTCTTTGGCAGTTGTTGAAGATTGGGTGAGCAGCCTACCCTTAGTTAAGGCATCTTTGGCACCGAGGATGTGGTCGGCGTACAGGAGCCACTGGAACAGCTGGGAAGCTTTCTGTCAACAAAGGGGTGTGCAGGTACAAAGGGCTACAAGGGTTCAGGTGTTAGACTGGTTGGCGCAGCTGAGGCGCGAAGGAGTCAGTAGGGCCGGTGCAGGCGGGAGGCTATCGGCTGTAGCCTTCTTTAACAAAGCGTTGGGTTATGCGGACCACTCCGGGGCCTTCCTGGTTAGGAAGGTGTTAAAGGGGTGGGGAAGGCTGGCCCCCCGTCCAAAGGACCGGAGGGAGCCTATCACACAGGAGAGGCTGCGGTTGCTAGTAGTAGGTTTGGTATCTGTGTGCAAGTCGGAATATGAGCAGCTGCTCTTTAGGGCAGCTTTCACAATGGCATTCGCGGGAGCTCTCCGTGTGGGTGAGCTTGTGGCGTCGGCTAAGGTGAAAGGATCCGGGGGAGTGCGGTTGGAGCACGTCCGAGTGTCGGATAGTGGGCTTTTATTGTTTGTGCCTAGGTCCAAAATGGACCAGGAAGGCACAGGGGCATGGTTGCCCCTTAAAAGGCAGGAATGTGAGGATTGTTGTCAGGTGCGTTGTGTGGAACAATACCTTAAGGTAAGGCCGGCAGGAGGTGAGCTGTTCCTGGTTCATGCGGACGGGCACGAAGAGAGAAAAGTGACGGTCCAGAAAAAAGGGAGGGGTTATGCCCGCCAGGCGCTGGCCTGGGGGTCCTCTCCCTCACGAATGTGGGCCGAAGCTCTCTAAACATCACAGCTCTCTCTGCGTGCCATTGGGCGTGTACAGCCGGGTGTCACGCTGCAGGTATCGGAAGGGGCCTTGACCATCTGCTAGTAGGGGCTAGGTTAGGGTGAGATGCCGCCAACGATTTTGATGATTACGAACTTGTTGATGTTAGGGTGATTAAGTGCCTAAGGGTAATTAGAGTAACGCTTAAGCACTAGTTTAAAGTGTTTATTTAATAAACGTGGACCGTGACCGGTTCTTTCTCCCAACAATTGTGTGTGTCGTCTTATTTATATAAAGATAAGGTATTAGACAGTATGGAGGACGGAATAGGGGGTTTAGACCTTATCATGAATTGCATTGTGTTAAGTAGCATTAATGTCAAATATAATTGTAGAAGTTTTTGTTAGTAGGCCAAATACCATGCTCCTCATTGTGTACATGAATGTGTGACATTAAAGGGCCACTAAACCCAAAATCTTTGTTTCATGATTCAGATAGAGAATATAAATTTAAACAACATTACAATTTACTTCTATTATTTATTTTGCTAAATTTTTTAGATATCCTTAGTTGAAGAAAAAGCAATGCACATGGTGAGCCAATCATACGAGGCTTCTATGTGCAGCAACCAATCAGCAGCTCCTGAGCATATCTAGATATGCTTTTCAGCAAAGAATATCAAGAGAATAAAACAAATGAGATAATATAAGTAAATTAGAAAGATGTTTAAAATTGCATTCTCTTTCTAAATCATGAAAGAAAAAGTGTGTCATGTCCCTTTAAAGGATGTTATATCTCAAATACATATAATACTGGTGTGTGGGATGTTACTCACCAGCATGATGTGTTGTGGTTGCAGCCCCTGAGTCACGAGCCCCTGGAAGTCCACGGACTGCTGTGATACTCAGGGAGCTGCGTATCATCTCCTGCCAGGTGTTGTATTCGGTTTCCAGGGGTGGACCACCGCCTGTTCCCCTCTGGTGCATGGCTTCCTGCCCCATCTTCTCTTTCACCCGCCTCTTATAGTCGTTCCACCTTTTTTTAAGTCCCTCAACAGTCCTCCTTTGCGGGGCCACACTGTTTAAAGCATCCTCTACCGCCAACCATGCTATCTTACGCCTTCGGGCAACGCCTTTGCCATTCTCCTGGCCAAAGAGGGCACTGTAGTTGTCCATGATGGCCTGGACTAGCGCAACATTCTCATCGAATGAGAAGTTTGGGCATCTCATGCGCTCATTCTCTGTGGCCACCTGGCTTGCTCCCTGGGATGTCCCTGGTGTGGGTTCCTCCCTATCCTCTCCCTCCTCCCCCCTTCTGTCCCCATGTGCACCCTCTGTCCCTCTTCTAAGTGTGCCTGGTCTCTGGGCATCTCCCCACCCATCATCCCTTCTAACTCTCCCTCTCCCCACTCCACTTACTCCCTGATGGGGACCCCACTGCTCCTCCTGTCCGCTACAATACTCCTCTCCCTGCAAATCCGCTCCCCTCCTCCCCTCTGCCCTACCTCTCCCTGACATCCTCACACTACACACACCCACACACTCACACTCACTCCCAGTTCTGAGTATATTTACTAGTTTAACTGTCTTCAAATATGAAGTTTTTTTGAGCAGCTTTATATTTTTAACATTTTTATATCTCACATGTCGCATACTAGTTGTGTTCTATGCTGAGAATATATTTGTTTATATACCTCTGGTTAGTATGTTTGTTAAAAAAATAGCAGTTTACTCATTTACGCAATACTGGAATTAGCTTAGAGTTTTGCTCTCGCTATGTACCACAACAGAGTACCATATTCAGTGCAGATGCCTGCTCAGCGTTAATGAAGCATAGTTTGAAAGTATAAACCGGAGGTACTAGGCTAGGAATGGTCATTTTGGTGCTCAACAAATGTGAGGTAGATAACTTTTACTGCAAAACTTCATGCTCAAAGCCTTTTGTCTTTGCATAACTGCGATATTTTAACCACCCACACAGCATGCAGTATTTACCATGCATCAACAGTAATATGAAAGACCTGCTTTTTAGTTTGTTCAGGTATCCCCCAATATTCTCGCTGATGCCATTTAACTTTACTATACACATAAAATATGCGCTGCTTTTTAGGAATACATATATGCATTTCTGGTATCAATACACAACTTATATGTTGTTTAACCTCTTCATTCGGATAATTATTACAATTTTTGTTGTACTTAGGGTTAGGGCAGTCGGCAGTGACTCTATTGTCAGCGGCCGAGGCAGTGGAGTTCCCTATGCCCATACTAATCCCTTTATTATTAATAACTTTTCTCATTGATTCTCCCATCTAGAATGAGATTAAGAGGCCTATTTATCAAGCCGTCAACCACAAATTCCGCAGCGTAATTGTGGAGAGCCTGATTCCCCTTATTTATCAAAGCCTACCCGCCGGTCTCAGTCCGACACAGATCGATGCTTACGTCATTAAAGATGTTCTGAATGCAAATCCGGCACTATCTGACTACTTTTGCAAGTTATCAAATTTCAAACAGGTACACTCGCCACTATTCCGGCCAAGCGTACCTGCTTTTCAATCTGCCGCCCTGGAGACCGCGGATGCCATAGGAATTAATGGGAGTCTGAAAGCAGCAAAAGCTCATGTTCACAGCTGCCCGATATCCCATTGATCCCTAAATAAAAGTTATGTTTACACCTAACACCCTAACATAACCCCGAGTCTAAACACCCCTAATCTGCTGCCTCTACACCACCGCCACCTACATTATACTTATTAACCCCTAATCTGCCGCTTCGCCACTGCCACCACCTACATTATACTTATTAGCCCCTAATCTGCCGCTCCGCCACTGCCACCACCTACATTATACTTATTAACCCCTAATCTGCTGCCCGACACCGCTGACACCTACATTATACTTATTAACCCCTAATCTGCCGCCCCGACCCTGCCGCCACTTACATAAATGTATTAACCCCTATCCCGCCACTCCCGGAGCCCACCGCAACTAAATAAAGTTATTAACCCCTAAACCCCTAAACCCCTGGCCTCCCACATCACTACCACTTACTAAACCTATTGACCCCTAAACCGCCAGCCCCCCACATCGCCATAAACTAAATAAACCTATTAACCTATAAACCTATTAAAGATTAACTCATCCCTATCTTATAATAAATTAAAATTTATCTTTAGATTTAAATTAAACTATATTAAACTATTAATTAACCTACCCTAACTGTTATACTAAGATTAAATTAAACTATATTAAACTATTAATTAATCTACCCTAACTATTATACTAAATTTACATTAAACTATATTAAATAATTTACCTACCCTAACTGTTATACCAAAATTACATTAAACTACAAATTAAATTAACTATATTATATATTTAAAAACCTAACCCTACTCAAATAATTTAAATCTACTATTAAAAATTACAAAGTTACAAAAAACTAACAACTAAGTTACACAAAATAACAAACACTAAGTTACAAAAAAATAAACACTAAGTTACACAAAATAAAAAATAATATCAAATATTTAAACTAATTACACCTAATCTAATAGCCCTATGAAAATAAAAAAGCCCTCCCCCAAATAAAAAACCCTAGCCTACAATAAACTACCAATGGCCCTTAAAAGGGCCTTTTGCGGGGCATCGCCCTAAAGAAATCAGCTCTTTTACCTGTAAAAAAAAAAAACACCCCCCCAACAGTAAAACCCACCACCCACACAACCAACCCTCCAAATAAAAACCTAATCTAAAAAACCTAAGCTCCCCATTGCCCTGAAAAGGGCATTTGGATGGACATTTAGCTCTTTTTCAGAAGCCCAAACCCTAATCTAAAGTTAAAACCCACTCAATAAGCCCTTAAAAAAACCTAACACTAACCCACGAAGATCCACTTACAGTTTCTGAAGAGCCAACATCCATCCTCAACGAAGTGGCAGAAGTCCTCATTGAAGTCGGCAGAAGTCTTCATCCAAGAGGGCCAAAGTCTTCATCCAAGCCGGCAGAAGTCTTCATCCACACGGCATCTTCTATCTTCATCCATCCGGCGTGGAGCGGCTCCATCTTCAAGACATCCGGCACGGAGCATCCTCTTCTTCCAACGTCTTCTTCTGAATGAAGGTTCCTTTAAATGACATCATCCAAGATGGCGTCCCTTAAATTCCGATTGGCTAATAGATTTCTATCAGCCAATCGGAATTAAGGTTGAAAAAGTCCTATTGGCTGTTGCAATCAGCCAATAGGATTCAGCTTGCATTCTATTGGCTGATTGGAAAAGCCAGTTAATTTAATTTGCAGTTTAATGTAATTTTAGTATAATAGTAAGGGTAGGTTAATAAATAGTTTAATATAGTTTCATGTGATTTTAGTATATAATAGGGTAGATTAATTAATAGTTCAATATAGTTTAATGTAATTTTAGTTTAATAGTTAGGGTATATTAATTAATAGTTTAATATAGTTTAATGTAATTTTAGTATAACATAGCGCTTAGCGCTGCCATTACAAGTTTTGCGGTGAGGCTAAAAAGCTTGTGTTACAGCCTATACCGACACGATCTGTTTCGCAATCTGAGACCAGTAGTTATGAGTTTTACGCAACAAAACTGTTACACAAAACTCATAACTAAAGTGTTACAAGGTACACTAACATCAATAAACTACCTATTAACCCCTAATCTAGGCCCTCCCGCATAGCAAACACTAAATTAAAGTAATTAACCCCTAATCTGCCTTTCCCAACATCTCTGCCACTAATAACATTTATTAATCCTTATTCCGCCGTTCCCAGACATCATCACCACTATACTAAAGTTATTAACCCCTATTCCGCCGCTTCCCGACATCGCTCACACTATAATAAAGATATTAACCCCATTCCGCCACTCCCCGACATCGCAGCCACTAAATAAAGTTATTAACCCCTAAACCTCTGGCCTCCCACATCACTGCCACTAAATAAACCTATTAACCCTTAAACCGACAGCCCCTCTACATCGCAAAAAACTAAATTAAACTATTAACCCCTAAACCTAACAATCCCTAACTTTAAATTAAAATTACAAGATCCCTATCTTAAAATAAATAAAAACTTAACTGGTAAATTTAAAAAAAAATTACTAATTTACTAAAAATAACTATCAATTAAATAAATTTAATTACTCATTAAAAAAAACTAACACTACTAAAAAAAAAAATCTACAGTTACAAAAATGTAAAAATACTAAATTACAAAAAATAAAAAATTATCCAAAATAAAAGCAATTACACCTAATCTAATAGCCCTATCAAAATAAAAAAGCCCCCCCAAATAAAAATAAATCATACCCTACAATAAACTACCAATAGCCCTTAAAAGGGCCTTTTGCGGGGCATTGCCCTAAAGAAATCAGCTCTTTTACCTGTAAAAAAATACAAACACCTCCCCAACAGTAAAACCTACCACCCACACAACCAACCCCCCAAATAAAAACCTAATCTAAAAAACCTAAGCTCCCCATTGCCCTGAAAAGGGCATTTGGATGGACATTTAGCTCTTTTTCAGAAGCCCAAACCCTAATCTAAAATTAAAACCCACCCAATAAACCCTTAAAAAAACCTAACACTAACACCCGAAGATCCACTTACAGTTTCTGAAGAGCCGACATCCATCCTCAACGAAGCGATAGAAGTCCTCATTGAAGTCGGCAGAAGTCTTCATCCAAGCGGGCCAAAGTCTTCATCCAAGCCGGCAGAAGTCTTCATCCACACGGCATCTTCTATCTTCATCCATCCGGCATGGAGCGGCTCCATCTTCAAGACATCCGGCACAGAGCATCCTCTTCTTCCAACGTCTTCTTCCGAATGAAGGTTCCTTAAAATGACGTCATCCAAGATGGCGTCCCTTAAATTCCGATTGGCTAATAGATTTCTATCAGCCAATCGGAATTAAGGTTGAAAAAGTCCTATTGGCTGTTGCAATCAGCCAATAGGATTCAGCTTGCATTCTATTGGCTGATTGGAAAAGCCAGTTAATTTAATTTGTAGTTTAATGTAATTTTAGTATAATAGTTAGGGTAGGATAATAAATAGTTTAATATAGTTTCATGTAATTTTAGTATATAATAGTTAGGTTAGATTAATTAATAGTTCAATATAGTTTAATGTAATTTTAGTTTAATAGTTAGGGTATATTAATTAATAGTTTAATATAGTTTAATGTAATTTTAGTTTAATAGTTAGGGTATATTAATTAATTGTTTAATATAGTTTAATGTAATTTTAGTACAACAGTTAGGGTTGGTTAATTAATAGTTTAATATAGTTTAATTTAAATCTAAAGGTAAGTTTTAATTTATTATAAGATAGGGATGAGTTAATATTTAATATAAAGTTAGCTGGTTGTTAGATTTAGTGGTTAATAGGTTAATTTAGTATATGGCGATGTGGGGGGCTGGCGGTTTAGGGGTTAATAGGTTTAGTAAGTGGTAGTGATGTGGGAGGCCAGGGGTTTAGGGGACAATACATTTAGTTATTTGCAGCGGTGTGGGGAACGGCGGAATAGGGGTTAATAAGTTTATTAGAGTTGCGGTGGGCTCCGGGAGTGGCAGGATAGGGGTTAATAACTTTATTTTGTTGCGGCAGGGGTCCGGGGGCAGCGGGATAGGGGTTAAACAGTTTAGTATAGTGGTGGTGTTTAGTGACAGTGTATAAATAAAGCTGTGAAAAAGCCGAATAGCAGCGAGATCGATGACTGTTTAGTTAACAACTTTAATGTTGGTTCTAATAATTTGCATATTTAGTTTATACTGGTCTAACACACTTGTACCAGAGCCTCAGGGACCCGTTGTCTACTTCAGCTTCATATTTATTGGGTTTCCGTATTTTAACGCAGCTATGACAATTATAGGTTTGTGACATTAAAAGCAGTTTCATATTTCTCAACCTTTTCTTCATACTTTACTAAATTATAGGATATATATGAGAATTAAAGTGACATATAGCGGGTACTAGGATATTAATAGTCGTAAGGTCTATGTCTTCCAATAGAGAAGTCTTATATAGATAGTTTTATGTTTATACTTCCAGAGGAAACTAACACCTAGATTACGAATTTTGGGTTCATGTTTTAATGCTGAAAAAATGGCCATTTCAGCGTTAAAACAGCAACGCAGCCATTACGGGCCTTGTCGGTATAGCTGTACCGCAAGCATTTTAGCCTGTAATGCAACGTCAGTCCCGCACTCAAAAAAATGACGTTTTTGTGTGGGATTTCCATAGCGCTGCCATTACAAGTTTTGCGGTGGGGCTAAAAAGCTTGTGTTACAGCCTATACCGACACTATCTGTTTCGCAATCTGAGACAAGTAGTTATGAGTTTTACGCAACAAAACTGTTGCACAAAACTCATAACTAAAGTGTTACAAGATACACTAACATCAATAAACTACCTATTTACCCCTAATCTAGGCCCTCCCGCATAGCAAACACTAAATTAAAGTTATTAACCCCTAATCTACCTTTCCCGACATCTCTGCCACTAATAACATTTATTAACCCTTATTCCGCCGCTCCCAGAAATCATCACCACTATACTAAAGTTATTAACCCCTATTCTGCCGCTTCCCGACATCGCTCACACTATAATAAAGATATTAACCCCTATTCCGCCACTCCCCGACATCGCCGCCACTAAATAAAGTTATTAACCCCTAAACCTCTGGCCTCCCACATCACTGCCACTAAATAAACCTATTAACCCTTAAACCGACAGCCCCTCTACATCGCAAAAAAACAAATTAAACTATTAACCCCTAAACCTAACAATCCCTAACTTTAAAATAAAATTACAAGATCCCTATCTTAAAATAAATAAAAACTTAACTGGTAAATTAAAAAAAATAAAATTAAACTAACATTACTATTATACTAAAAATAACTATCAATTAAATAAATTTAATTACTCATTAAAAAAAAACTAACACTACAAAAAAAAAATCTACAGTTACAAAAATGTAAAAATACTAATTATCCAAAATAAAAACAATTACACCTAATCTAATAGCCCTATCAAAATAAAAATAAACCATACCCTACAATAAACTACCAATAGCCCTTAAAAGGGCCTTTTGTAGGGCATTGCCCTAAAGAAATTAGCTCTTTTCCCTGAAAAAAAATACAAAGGCCCCCCAACAGTAAAACTCACCACCCAACCAACCCCCCAAAATAAATAAAACATAACTCTAAAAAAAAGCCTAAGCTACCCATTGCCCTGAAAAGGGCATTTGTATGGGCATTGTCCTTAAAAGGGCATTCAGCTCTTTTAAGACAAGCCCATACCCTAATCTAAAAAAAAACTAACACTAACCTCCGACGATCGACTTACTGTTTTTGAAGTCCGGACATCCATCCTCATCAAGGCGGAGAGAAGTCTTCATCCAGGCGGCGAGGTCTTCCTCCATCCAGACGGCGTCTTCTATCATTATCCAGACGGCATCTTCTATCTTCATCCAGGCAGCATCTTCTATATTCATCCCGGTGGCGCGGAGTGGCTACATCCTGAAGACATCGGGCGCGGAGCATCCTCTTCAAACATTCGCCGCCGTATACTGAATCTTCAATGCAAGGGAGACTTTTCAAAATTGTGTCCCTTGCATTACTATTGGCTGATTTGATTTTTGAAATTCAAATCAGCCAATAGGATGAGAGCTACTGAAATCCTATAGGCTGTTAAAATCAGCCAATAGGATGAGAGCTACTGAAATTCTATTGGCTATTCAAATCAGCCGCCGGGATGAAGATAGAAGATGTCGCCTGGATGAAGGTAGAAGATGCTGCCTGGATGAAGATAGAAGACGCCGCCTGGATAAATGAAGACCTCACCGCCTGGATGAAGACTTCTCGCCGCCTGGATGAGGATGGATGTCCGGACTTCAAAAACTGTAAGTGGATTGTCCGGGGTTAGTGTTAGGTTTTTTTAAACCTCTTTTGGGGTGGGGTTTTATTTTTGATTAGGGTTTGGGCTTGTCTTAAAAGAGCTGAATGCCCTTTTAAAGGCAAGAAAAAGATCTGAATGCCCTTTTAAGGGCAATGGGTAGCTTAGGGTTTTTTTGGAGTTAGTTTTTTATTTTGGGGGTTGGTTGGGTAGTGGGTTTTACTGTTGGGGGGGTCTTTGTATTTTTTTTTTCAGGGAAAAGAGCTGATTTCTGTTATGATTCTTCCGTCCATCGCCGTGTCACCGCGGCTCCCGGATCTCCTCTGTGTGTATTACGTCAAGTTGCCTGATGACGGCTCCTCTCCTGCCTTTAAATCACGGCGGGAGATCTTACTCAGGGCCCGTTTGTTTGTTTGACTCCGGTAATGTGAGTACTTTTGTATGAACCTAACTTTGCTAATCTTTACCTTCAATCTGACTCCTGGATATCGACCTTTGCCTGTCTGACTTTGCTTATGCCTAGACCCTCAAACAGTCTCCTGGATAACGACCATTGCCTGCCTGACCTTGCTTTTGCCTTGACCCTCAATCTGTCTCCTGGATATATTAACCCTTGCATGTCTGACCCTGCTTTTGCCTCTAATCCTTGCAAACCTGCTTAAAGGGACATTGTCTTTTGTTTGTTACAAATCTGCTAAAAGAACATTTATCATTTGTTTGCTGCAAACCTGCTTAAAGGGACATTTCCTTTTGTTTGTTACAAATCTGCTAAAAAGAACATTTATCATTTGTTTGCTGCAAACCTGCTTAAAGAGACATTGATTATTTGTTGGATTCAAACCTGCTTAAAGGGACGCTTATCATTTATTTGTTACAAATCTGCTTAAAGCAACATTTATTTTTTGTTGGATTCAAAACTGCTTAAAGGGACGCTTAGCTTTTGTTTGTTGCAAACCTGCTTTATTTGTTTCCTGAGTGGGTCACGTCCTGGTTGTTTCTCAGTGTGCTAGCGTGTGTTTTACTTTTCACGCTAGCAGTTGGGTTAAATCCTGGGCTGATTCCTATACGGTTGACAATTTCTATAGGGCAATGCCCTACAAAAGGCCCTTTTAAGGTCTTTTGGTAGTTTATTGTAGGCTAGAGGGTTTCTTATTTTGATTGGGCTATTAGATTAGGTGTAATTGTTTTTATTTCGGATAATTTCATTTGTTATTTTTCGTAATTTAGTATTTTTTTGTAATTTAGTATTTTTTTATTTTTTGTAATTTAGTATTTTTAAATTTTTGTAACTGTAGATTTAATTTTTTTAGTAGTGTAAGTTTTTTTTAATGAGTAATTTAATTTATTTAACCCCTTAATGACCGGACCATTTTTCAATTTTCTTACCCTTAATGACAATGGCTATTTTTACATTTCTGCAGTGTTTGTGTTTAGCTGTAATTTTCCTCTTACTCATTTACTGTACCCACACATATTATATACCGTTTTTCTCGCCATTAAATGGACTTTCTAAAGATATCATTATTTTCATCATGTCTTATAATTTACTAAAAAAAAAAAAAAAAAATATGAGGAAAAAATGGAAAAAAACACACTTTTTCTAACTTTGACCCCCAAAATATGTTACACATCTACAATCACCAAAAAACACCCATGCTAAATAGTTTCTAAATTTTGTCCTGAGTTTAGAAATACCCAATGTTTACACGTTCTTTGCTTTTTTTGCAATTTATGGGGCAATAAATACAAGTAGCACTTCGCATTTCCAAACCACTTTTTTTCAAAATTAGCGCTAGTTACATTGGAACCCTGATATCTGTCAGGAATACCTGAATATCCCTTGACATGTATATATATATTTTTTTTAGAAGACAACCCAAAGTATTGATCTAGGCCCATTTTGGTATATTTCAGGCCACCATTTCACCGCCAAATGCGATAAAAAAAAAAAAAAGTTAACTTTTTCACAAAATTTGTCACAAACTTTAGGTTTCCCACTGAAATTATTTACAAACAGCTTCTGCAATTATGCCACAAATGGTTGTAAATGCTTCTCTGGGATCCCCTTTTTTCAGAAATAGCAGACTTATATGGCTTTGGGGTTGCTTTTTGGTAATTAGAAGGCCGCTAAATGCCGCTGCGCACCACACGTGTTTTATGCCCATAGTGAAGGGGTTAATTAGGGAGCTTGTAGGGAGCTTGTAGGGTTAATTTTAGCTTTAGTGTAGTGTAGTAGACAACCCCAAGTATTGATCTAGGCCAATTTTGGTATATTTTATGCCACCATTTCACCGCCAAATGCGAGCAAATAAAAAAAAAACTTTACATTTTTCACAATTTTAGGTTTCTCACTGAAATTATTTACAAACAGCTTGTGCTATTATGGCAGAAATTGTTGTAAAAGCTTCTCTGGGATCCCCTTTGTTCAGAAATAGCAGGCTTATATGGCTTTGGCGTTGCTTTTTGGTAATTAGAAGGCCGCTAAATGCTGCTGCGCACCAAACGTTAATTATGCCCAGCAGTGAAGGGGTTAAATTAGGTAGCTTGTAGGTAGCTTGCAGGGTTAATTTTAGAGTTCAGCCTCCCACCTGACACATCCCACCCCCTGATCCCTCCCAAATAGCTCTCTTCCCTCCCCCACCCCACAATTGTTCCCGCAATCTTAAGTACTGGCAGAAAGTCTGCCAGTACTAAATAAGAGTTTTTTTGTTTTTTTTTTAAATAAAAATAATAAAATATTTTAGCTGTGATGGACCCCTGCCTTAGCCCCAACCTCCCTGATCCCCCCTCCAGCTCTCTAACCCTCTCCCCTACCTAATTACCGCCATCTTGGGTACTGGCAGCTGTCTGCCAGTACCCAGTTTGGCCCCAAAAAAACCCCAAAAAGTATTTTTATTTTATTTTTAACTTTAAAACTATTTCTGTAGTGTAGCAGCCCCCCACAATACCCCCACAACCTCCCCCTCCCAGATCCTTTTATATTTAAAAAAAAAAAAATTACCTTTTTCTCCCTTTCTGCCCTCATTCATTGGTGTCAGTGTGGCTAATGCGTGCACGTGCACGCGCCCATGCACGTTCACATGCACACTCACCCTTCGTGCACGCGCACGTGCATCATGCACGCGTGCACGCACCCTCACACCCGGGCACTGGCACCATCGCTACCGGTGCAGAGAGGGCCACAGAGTGGCTCTCTCTGCATCGGAGGCTGGTAAAATGGTATTGCAGGATGCCTCCATATCGAGGCATCACTGCAATACCCTCAGAGCTGCTGGAAGCATTTGTGATGGCTTCCAGCACTCTGTTAGACAACTGATGTACCAGGTACGTCCATTGTCATTAACTGTTAGTTTTTGCATGACGTACCTGGTACATCAGTTGTCATTAAGGGGTTAATTTATTGTTATTTTAATTTAAGTATAAAAGTAATGTTAGTTTTTTTGTTTGTTTTTACTTTACTGTCCCTTTAAGATAGGGATCTTGTAATTTGAATTTAATGTTAGGGGTTGTTAGGTTTAGGGGTTAATAGTTTGATTTAGTTTTTTGCGATGTGGGGGGCTGTCGGTTTAGGGGTTAATAGGTTTATTTAGTGGCAGTGATGTGGGAGAACAGAGGTTTAGGGTTTAATAAATTTATTCAGTGGTGGCGATGTTGGGGAGCAGTGTAATAGGGGTTAATATTTTTATTATAGTGTGGGCGATGTTGTATACTGATGAGGTACAAAAGGGGCCTTGTGTGTCATCCTGGAGGTATATTGAGCGTTAGGCATACTATTTGCATATTATGTATATGGTAAACTTAAAGTCATATGCAATATGATGTTGGTATTCTATTATTATTCTGTTCTATTGTTCTATATTACATGTATGCCTTGTATTAAACCTCAAATTAAAACTATTAAAAAAATAAAATAAAGATAGTAACATCTTTATTTTTTAATTAAATAACTGCAAATAGCAGTTATGAGGGTTTAAAGTTGGCGGGTGTGGGGTGTTAGAAAAAAAAAAATGCACTGAAAAGTGCCTTTATATTGCAGTCTATGGGAACTGTGTGCTGCCTGTAAATATATATGTATATGTTTATATGTATGTGTTAATATGCATATATATACTCATATTAACACATAAATATATATTATATAATCATATACATATACATTTACAATGTGCTGCCATCGCTTTTTACAAAACATAAATGCAATATTGGCCTATGAAACAATGTGAGTTTTGGGAAGTTTAAGCTTAAAAGACTGACATTTCTGTCTCTGTGGTTTCTTTGACAATACACTGATCTATTTACTTACTGGACTTGGTAATAACAAATGTTACTGAAACATACCTGGGTCTAAAACTGGCTTTTGCTCTCATAAAATTTAAAACAGGGTGTTATCTACAATACCTATTTCCAAACTTCAAAAAAGCTGTAAATATCAAAAAAACAAATAAATATCTAATAACTCTGTTTTCAGTGGTACAAAAGTATTAATTCTGTATGAAAAACAAGATCATAAATCTTAAATGTATTTTGCTGCCTGCTGTTAAAGCTGCTGAGATCTCACAGGTTGTAAATGCCAATGCCAGTAGCTTGAAAAACTCTTTAGTACGACAGTGTTTAACGTTCATGTGGTGAAAAATCAATGCACACTTAAATAAATCTTAAAGGTTTAAAAAATGAAAATACTAAGGGTCATACTCCTCAAAACTCACTAACATAGAGATAAATCATCATCAGCTTATTTTACTGAGCATTATATGGTAAACTGTCTTTATATATTTATGTAATAACTTTATTCAGACATCCCAAGTCTCCCGGAAGGTCTGGGAGTCTCCCACATTTAAATAGCGGCTCCCTGACACCCGCAAATGACATATAATATCCCGGAAGCAGCAGACAGGGGGGCACAAAAAGGAAATGTAATTCCTGTGTTTAACTTGAGTTTAATTTTAAAGTATTTATGCTGCAGTGTTTGCCTCACAATAGCACTCCCATCCTGTCCCCACCTCCCCTGTACTGCCCTCTCCTGTGCTTTTTTGTGCTTTTCTCCCCTTGAACACCCCTTCCTCCAAGCACAATAAGCTCTCCCTGTCAATCAACAGTGCATTCTGGGGCGTAAATATTATCTTGCAGGCGGCCGGTGTTCTGTCAGATTTTCTTACACAGTCAGATTTTCAGAACACCGGCAAGTTAAAATTACTTTTTAGGATGCTGTGCTCTGATCAGCAGAGAACATCAGGGTTTAGCACAGAGAAACCCTGCCATCCTGATATAAAATCATTATAGCCAAGTGGTAAGTTTATTTTACTCTTGCATCATTAAATAGCACCAACCGCAGGAAAGATTTGCTCCAAAGATGATACAAGAAAAGATGCAACGCTATGATGCAGCGTTAGAAATATTGACATAACATGGACAACAAAATTATGCAAGCATTAAAAAAAAGTACTGAGGCAACATCCTAACATCAACCTGCAATCTTCCAACAACATGCCCAGTTACTCCCTCTGCATCTTCCATCCAGCCACTGAAAATGAAGTTTCCTCTTTACAATCTCCATCACGCCTCACTACCTGCCCGCTTGACCCTATCCCTTCCCATCTAATACCCTCCCTGACTCTGTCTTCCACGCTCACTCCTGCTATTACTCATATCTTCAACCTATCTCTCTCTACCGGTTCATTCACATCTTCTTTCAAACACGCAAAGGTCACTCTCATACTCAAAAAACCCTCCCTTCACCTTAATTCTTCTGAAAGCTACCGTCCCATATCACTGCTTCCACCAACATCAAAACTCCTTGAAAAAATAGTTTACAATCGCCTAACCCACTTCCTGTCCACCAACTCCTTGCTTTACCCCCTGCAATCTGGATTCCGCCCCAAACACTCAACTGAGACTGCCCAATCCAAGGTTACTTGATAAAAGTAATAGCCACTACTCTATACTTATCTTACTTGACTTTTCAGCTGTCAACACAGTTAACCACCCCTTCCTCCGACAGACCCTTAGCACTTTTGGCCTCTGTGACACTGCTCTTTTTTGGATTCACTCCTATCTTCCTCACAGGTCTTCTTCTGTGTCATTTGCTGGTGACTCCTCCTCTCCAATGCCTCTGTCTTTTGGAGTACCTCAAGGATCTGTTCTGGGTCCTCAACTCTTCTCCATTTAACTTCTTCACTGGGTAAACTTATCAACAGTTATGGCTTCAAATATCACCTCTATGCTGATGACACCCAGATCTACCACTCCACTCCTGCTCTCTCTCCCGCTGTCCTTTCTCATGTCAGCGACTGCTTATCTGGTATTTCTTCCTGGATGGCCTCTCACCACCTAAAGATTAACTTGTCCAAGACTAAACTCCTTCTAATCCACCCTCAAGCTTGACACTGACTTCTGACTTTCCCATACCTGTCGACGGCATCACCATCTCCCCATCGCCCCAAGTCCACTTTCTTCAACCAGCCACAACCACCTACGCAATATTTCCAAGATTCAGCCTTTTCTGAGCTCTAACACCACAAAACAATTAATCCACTCCCTTGTTATTTCCCAACTTGTCTACTGCAAAAACATACTTACTGGCCTTCCTCTTTCCCGCCTCTCCCACTTTCAATCCATCCTAAATGCCTCTGCCAGGCTAATCCTCCTTTCCGTTGCTCTGTATTTACTGCACCTGTATATGAGTACCTTCATTGGCTCCCCATTCACAGCAGAATTAAATTCAAAATTCTCACCCTAACATACAAAGCTCTCACCAACTCTGCTCCCCACTACCTATCCTCTCTAATCAACAAGTATACTCCAGCCCGCCCACTAAGATCGAATAATGACCTGCTCCTTGCATCTTCGTCTATCACCTCTTCCCATGCTAGACTGCAGGACTTCTGTCATGCAGCACCTACCCTCTGGAACACTCTCCCTCGTGCTGTCAGGCTTTTCCCTAATCTTTCTTCTTTTAAATGCTTGAGAAGCCTACCACCCAACACAGTAATAAATGAATTCCACTTAACTAATATTTCTCTAATCTAACTCTGTATTAACATCTCTTGCAGTCTTCACCTCCTCAACCTCCTCCTATTCTAGATTGTAAGTTCCCATGGAAATAGGGCCCTCAAGTCAAGTTTTGTCTTGTATTTTACAAGTTTTACATCATTGTTTTATTTAAACAAATTGTACCCATGGACAGCACTGCGGATTATGTTGGCGCTGCATAAATAAAGTATAATAATAATAATAATAATAAAATAGTTGCTAGGAAACAAGATGCAATGTGACAAAAAATGTATTGCATACTTATTTATATATGTAAAATATGCAATTCTAAAGGCATTCAGTGCATCTGATATGTAAAATGCAAAATAAGTTGTGATGTTAATATCTTAGATAAACCTACCCATCTCTTACAAAAAGTTTCAATGCAATATGTTATTCATATATATAGAGAGAGAAGCAATCAACCAGGAACAAACAACAGCTTGTTCCACGTAGTTCCACGTAGTAGCAGCCACTTTTAGCCCAACTGTGCTTTTCACAGAGAATAACTTTCCTAAAGTATAAGTCTGACCCCACCTTAAAAGTATGGTCTAGTTCTAAAATCCCAGGCAATTCTCCTTTGAACAAGGAATATGGGATTCTTAGAAAATGATTTTGGCCCTCTGTGGACCTTGTCAGTGAAGTGAAGCCATTTCTCTCTAGCTACATTTACCCCACCACCCTTAGGATGGCTTTTCCCATGGTCATAAAAATAATATACACAGAGAGAGAAGCCCTCAAACAGGAATGATCAACTGCTCAGTGGCTTGTTCTTTTGAGGGTCACCACCAGGGAGCAGCTCCTTTTAACTCAATTGTGCTTTTCACAGAAGAAAAATTTCCTGAGTTATAATAGTTTTAGAACAGTTTAGTCTGATCACACCTAAAAAGTAGGGTCCAGCCCCAAAATACCAAGCAATCCTTGGAGGAGATTTGCCTGGTGTTTCAGGGCTAGGCCGTCCTTTTTAGGTGGGATCCAACTGAAAATGTGTTTTCAACAGTTCTAATGTATTAAATTTGAAAAGGAAAAAAAGTCCTTGAAAAAGCTACCAGAAAAGTGTTTTCTGATTGATTGGAATACAGGTGTTAATTTGTCAACATGCAAAGCATAGGCTGCTTTATTTTTTGCAAAGAAAGTTGAAAGCATAAAATTAATGGTTTATTAAAAGGTATTAAAGCAATATAAAAAAATGAGTTTGAAACACACTATAACAACCATATAAATCACTAGCAAGGTAACTCATTTTTAACGGGAATAGGAACAAATATTAATATAATGAACACTTTACATTACCAACTCTCTTTTTAAAAGGATGTTTGTGAGCTAATTTTTGTCATATATTTGTGATTTTTCCAACAGAATTCTTTAAAATGAAATCCATTTATAAGTCACAGAAACACATTTCAAGAAAACAGTATACATATATGATTGATTTTATGTGTCACAGTTTTTTTTAGAGTCTTATCTTGCAACACCATGTATAAGAAACCCTTTTAATACATTTTTAATTGGGGTTAACTGATTTACCAGTTGAATAAAAAAAGGAATCCAATTTCAGCTGTGCCAGTATTTGCTGAACAATCTGCGAAAGAGAGATCAGAAAAAAATATATATATATATAAAACCATTCCTATGTCAAAGTTGTTTAAATTAGGAATTACATCAATATGTCAGATTTGTGCAAAAAATATCAATCAACATAGTTTAGATCCATAAGCTTGTCACTGCTATTAGTCGCAGGATGAGTCTGCACCTTCAGACACAGGATGAACTGAATAAAAATGTCTGCAGAAGAGAATTTATATCATTTTGACTATGACTCTCTTGTATTACTTTGTGACACTATGAAGCATTTTATCACAGCACAAATACATTTTCCAATTACACAAGAATTCTATTTGCATCACATAAAATTCTCCTTAAAACTTTTAATCTGATTTTGCCATTTTGACAGCACAAAGCGACAGATTCCTCTTAATTATTTTTTAACTAGCTTTCACTAACCTTATGGAAATGCTTTTCATCTCAATAGGGAAGTCACAGGGTATTAGAGATATTACTTGTACTCCGATATATTTTATTCATTTCATTTTCATCTTTAGAAATGATACTCGCTAACAAAAAATACAATTGTATGAATGTCATTAATATCCATTTTAGAAACGTGAGAACAATTGTAATATAGATATGTCCTGTTCATTATAGTACTTAAAAAGTAAACAAAATATATATATTTATGTTTACAGAAAACTGTAATCAAAGCATTATTTACAGACTGTTAAATATGTTTCATTATAATATTTTCTAGTAATAGTAATAATGTTGAAATGATGTAAACTGTGTGATAGTCAAGTCTACAATCACAAGGTTTCAAGAGTAGTATAATTTTCCAAAGAGTTAAAGGGACATTTTAAAGCAAAAATCACAAATGGTAATTTGTTAGTGCTTTTAGTTTTTGCATTAGTGACCCTTAATTACTATGTATTGAACACCTAAAAAGGGATAAATATATATCTAAACTCCTACTGGGGAATTGCAAAGATGGCAGATTCTGGTGAAAAGCTACATGTGACTATGAAGCTGTCCGTCCGCCTCTTAGTACATGGCGCCCTATGTGTTTAACCCATTTTTAGGGGTTCTATTGCAAGTCGCTACTGATTGTGTTTGATGCTGTGCTTAGCCTTGTGCAATCGATGGAGCTCAGTTTAGTGTATTAAAAACTTAAAGGGACATAAAACCCACATTTTTTTCTTTCATGATTCAGATAGAGGGGCTGAATTATCAAGGGCAAAATGGCCCTGAATACTCCTGTTTCCGCACGACTCTTCAGGCTAGCCAGAAACAGGAGTTAAGAAGCAGCGGCTACAGCAAATCATGTCCGCCCACCGTTTGATAATTCGGCCCCATAGCATGTAATTTTCATTTTCTTTTCAAATTACGTCTATTATCTATTTTGTTTTCATTCTCTTGGTATCCTTTGTTGAAAAGCATACATATGTAGGCTCAGGAGCTGCTGATTGTTGGCTGCAATTATATGCCTGATGTTATTGGCCCATCCATGTTTGTTGCTGTTTCTTTAACAAAGGAAATACACCAAATTTTCCTTTATATATAGAAAATGAAGTTTAAAGTTGTATACTTTTATCTAAATCATAAAATATTTTTTGGGGGGTTTATGACCCTTTAACCCCTTAACGACCAAGGACATACAGGGTACATCATACAAAAAATTTTAAATGACCAAGGATGTACCCTGTACGCTTCCAGCCGCTCTCATGGATATTGAGGCATCCTGCAATACCATTTTTTTACACACCAATGCAAAGAAAGCCACTCTGTTGCCCTCTTTGCACCGGCAGCCATGGTGCAGATCGTTGGTGGGTGGGAGCCATAGCAGAGAGGTGGGTGGGCGGCCCATCGTTACTCAACATCCGGTTCCTGTATTTGGAATGTGCATGCCGGGTGTCGGGAATGTGCGGGGAGGCGCGTGCCCGCAACAATTACAAGCATCAACTTCAAAATGTATGGGAAGATGGGAGAGGGAGGGGGGAATAAATGTTGATCAAAGGATCTGGGAGGGGGAGGGTATGGAGGGGGGGCAGCTACACTGCAGAAAAAAATATTATTTAATATAAAAAATTAAAAAACTTTTTTTTGGGGGGGGCAAACTGGGAACTGTCCCAAGATGGCGGAAAATAGGTAGCGGGGGGAGGGTTAGAGAGCTGTTTGGGGGGATCAGAGAAGTTGGGGGATAAGGGGGATCCATCACAGCTGAATATATTTTTTTTAAAAAAAGCCTTTTATTTTAGTACTGGCAGACTTTCTGCCAGTACTTAAGATGGTGGGGACAATTGTGGTGTGGGGGGAGGGAAGAGAGCTGGCTGGGAGGGATCAGGGGGTGGGATGTGTCAGGTGGGAGGCTGATCTCTACACTAAAGCTAAAATTAACCCTACAAGCTCCCTACAAGCTACCTAATTAACCCCTTCACTGCTGGCATAATACAAGTGTGGTGCGCAGCTGCATATATGTCTGCTATTTCTGAACAAAGGGGATCCCAGAGAAGCGTTTACAACCATTTGTGCCATAATTGCGCAAGCTGTTTGTAAATAATAATAATTTCAGCATGAAACCTATAGTTTGCGAAAAAGTGAACAATTTTTTTTAATTGATCGCATTTGAAATGGTGGCATAAAATATACCAAAATGGGCCTAGATCAATACTTTGGGTTGTCTACTACACTACACTAAAGCTAAAATTAACCATACAAGCTTCCTACAAGCTCCCTAATTAACCCCTTCACTGCTGGGCATAATACACGTTTGGTGCGCAGCGGCATTTAGCAGCCTTCTAATTACCAAAAAGCAACGCCAAAGTCATATATATCTGCTATTTTTTAAAAAAGGGGATCACAGAGAAGCATTTACAACCATTTGTACCATAATTGCACAAGCTGTTTGTAAATAATTTCAGTGAGAAACCTAAAGTTTGTGAAAAAGTGAACGATTTTTTTTTATTAGATCGCATTTGGCGGTGAAATGGTGGCATGAAATATACCAAAATGGGCCTAGATCAATACTTTGGGTTGTCTACTAAAAAAAATATATATATACATATCAGGGATATTCAGGGATTCCTGACAGATATCAGTGTTCCAATGTAACTATTGTTAATTTTGAAAACAAAAAGTATTTGGAAATAGCAAAGTGCTACTTGTACTTATTACCCTATAGCTTGCAAAAAAGCAAAGAACATGTAAACATTGGGTATTTCTAATCTCAGGACAAAATTTAGAAAGTATTTAGCATGGGTGTTTTTTGGTGGTTGTAGTTCTGTAACGGATTTTGGGGGTCAAAGTTAGAAAAAGTGTGTGTTTTTTTTTAAATTTTTTCATCATATTTTATCATTTTGTTTTTATAGTAAATAATAGACATGCTGAAAATAATGGTATCTTTAGAGATTCCATTTAATGGCGAGAAAAATTGTATAATGTGTGGGTACAGTAAATGAGTAAGAGGAAAATTACAGCTAAACACTAACACTACAGAAAAGTAAAAATATCCCTGGACCAAAACGGTCAAAAAGTGGTCTGGTCACTAAGGGGTTACCTAAATTAGCATGTCCGATACTTATTAATGGGATGTGCTAATTAACTTTAACTTTTACTGTTTTTTTAAATCTGGTTTAATCGGTTACTGCAAGTAGTAACAATCAGCACTAAAAGCCTTCTTAAAATGAATGTAAACTTTGATGCTAAAGTGCCCGGTTTATAAAAATTCCATTAAAAACAGGGGCACTTTAATTAATCAAAATTTACATTTCACTTGTTGTGAAAAAATACCTTTTAAACTTGATAGCCGCTCCAGCTACCCCCGGTAGCTGGAGCCAAGCCATTTCTGATATAAAAAATTATTTATCGGTCATCCTCCAATCACGGCTTCCCCCCTCCGGGGAATCAGTTTCTGATTCGAAGCCGTGATTGGAGGAAGCCGGATTCCTCATTTTAGACCCAGGAAGAGGCTTTGGGACGACCGGAGGAAGCTGGAGCTGCTGTCAAGATTATAAGATAAGTATTTTTTCACAACAGTGAAATGTAAATTTTGATGAATTAAAGTGCCCCTGTTTTTAATCGAATTTTTAAAAACCGGGCACTTTAGCATCAAAATTTACATACACTTTAACATCCCCAAAGTTAAAGTCTCCAAGAAGATTTAAGTACCTACAGGTGAACATACCAGAAATTACTTATTGTTGCTATGTGTCCTAATGAATACATACATATATTTTCTATCTGTTTCTAAGTTTTTTAGCCTATCAACAGAAAGGGACAGATCACCTAAGCCAAAGTCAACAAGAAGATATAAGCAACTTTGTGCATCAAGAAAATGCACCTTGGGTGTCCAAGAGCTCTAATTCTCTCCTGCACTCCACGTTGGCCAGAAGCACTCACCATGTGGTCACAAGTCACACGCACAGACTTATAACCAGCTTCACACCCATGTACTCTTTCCTGATCAGCAGCTCTCCCCAACTGACCAGGCCACTCATCCCAATTCTGCTGGTCCAGCATTGTCTCCTCTCCTTACTTCTTTCTCTCTACATCCTAGAGTCAATATCTCCTTATAAATTCTCCAAAGATACACATTCCTATTGTGAGCACAATATCCCTCTTTACTTGACTCCTTCTTGTATTGAGACTTTACCAACCATTCTATGCCTGCATGGGGATGGAATATGAGTGAGGAGAGATAGTAGGGTAGGAATACGTAAAGGTCTTTCTTGTTATATCTGCACCTGTTCATTGAGTTTTCTGGTCTCAGGTTAAAAAAATGGCCACTTTTCCTGTTTACCTGATTAGAATAGGAAGTTCCTAGTTTCAAGATAATTCATTAAGACACCTAAGCACATCTTGTTAAAGGTACAGTCAAGTCCAAAATAAACTTTCATGATTCAAATAGGGCATGCAATTTTAAGAAACTTTCCAATATACTTTTATCACCAATTTTGCTTTGTTCTCTTGGTATTCTTAGTTGAAAGCTAAACCTAGGTAGGTACATATGCTAATTTCTTAGACCTTGAAGGCCCCCTCTTATGTGAATGCATTTTGACAGTTTTTCCCCACTAGAGGGCATTATTTCATGTGTGTCATATAGATAACATTGAGCTCATGCACGTGAAGTTACCTAGGAGTAAGCACTGATTGGCTAAAATTCAAGTCTGTTAAAATAACTGAAGTAAGGGGGCAGTTTGCAGAGGCTTAGATACAAGGTAATAACAGAGGTAAAAAGTGTATTATTATAACTGTGTTAATTATGCAAAACTGGGGAATGGGAAATAAAGGAATTATCTATCTTTCTAAACAACAAACATTCTGGTGTTAACTGTCCCTTTAATAAACATCTAATTTAAAAACCTAGTTACGACATGGATAACTTTCATGTTGCCTGGGGACAAACAACACTCATTGTACTATGTTAAACACTATTAATTGTCTCTGCAAAAAAGACTCCATCAGAGAAACTTGTGTATCTCTCTAATATTGACAATATCGCTGTATGATCAATAAACTTACCTATCCATCAAAATAACTCAGAGTCGTGTCCAGGCTCAACATCAACGCTATCATTGATTGGTTCCTTTTATATTGGGTTATTGGGGTTAATCGCCATGTGTTGCAATGGGATAGAGTGTTTTATTTAAGTACTTTTAAAATGAATTTTTAATGTCAAATCCTGATAGGTATACACTACTATTAGTCTGTGTATGCATTTTCACAAGTATTGACATATAGTAAATATGTTTATTCCTTTTTTTGTATACTACATTGATAGTGATGAGGTATTCATCAATATTTGTTGTTTGGCGCAATTTGGTCATTATAAAGCATGTCCTTCACTATTATTAGCATGGCCAGTTCCATCTTGTTTTTGTGAATTAAGCATGAGCAGATTGGTTGTCGATATTGTTATTGTTTATTGTATGTGTGTTATTGTTTGTTTTTTTGGATGTTGTTCATTTATCGAATGCCTTTATGTTTTGAAATCCATATATAAGTCCATATGTCTTTGATAACTTGTGGTCGTTAGTATTGTGATTGCTGAATCTGATGCTGTACATGCATCGTGTTATATATTAATTTCAGTTATAATTCCAATATCAGCTCTAATCTTATGCAATCTTACATTTTGCAAAATAAAACAGCAAGACCTGCAGGGGTAGCATGCTTGGAAAATATGATGAAAACTGTAACAGAACCTCAGATACTAAGGAATGCACCCAGTTCCGCCCACTCAACAAGTCTGGGAGACTCATTTTACATTAGAAAAAAAGGAATTTTTTTTTTTTTTTAAATGTAAGCTGATTTTAACCTTAAATTTTGAAATCACATTGTACATTAAGTACAATTTGACCAAGTACAGTATATGCTTTCTTCCTCTGTACTTTACAAGTAAGATTCACATTTTGCTGTGTACTTTCATTATGAGTTTTAACGTATTCCCTCAATACAATTTTAGTACATTAAATACTTTTTACTTTATATATGATTTTTTTAAACTGCTTATTTATTAAGCACTACATGGCAATGTTTGCGTCTATTGTTCACATACAAATATATAGGAAATGCAACTTAGCAAGATGCACAGCTCTCAAAGCAAAATTTGTAAAATTGTAACAAATATTATCTTGTCCTCTGCTTGTAAAGCAAATTAACTGGATTAAAACATTCACATAGAGAGGTAAGTTACAGGGGTAGAAAGGCTGATTGGTCAATGGACAATAAATAATAAATTACTGAAGCCAATAGCTAGAGCCTTATTATGTTCATTGCCTTTTTTTAGAAACAGTGGTCCATGTCCCTATAATAACACAAGGATGTTTCTTGATTGTGCTTCCAAAAAAAAAGGTACTTCTTCCAAATGACCTTTCAAAACAAACCATTTTGTAAGTGCTACATTGCTGCATTAATATACTCCTGTAGGAATTCCCTTTTTATTTTTATAAGGTCTTCTATTGTTATGAGAGCTTATTATCAGGTAATTAGATGACAAAATGAATGCAAAGTGCTGCCGTATTCTTGCATCATTATCTAGGGTGTTGATGTTAATGAAGGCTTATCATGCCCTCGACTATAATTCTGCATGGTGCTGAGTGCTGGGACATCTCCAATCAGCAGCTAAGCTCACAGTCTTGTAGTTTGTTATTATTCCTGCTATATAGCATCCAAATAGATCTACTTTGTTATGAAAATAAAGTTCCATGTGGTGCAACATACTGATGTAGGCAGAATTAAAGATGCACAATTACTTCTGGGTTTTAATTAGAATCTGTACTCAAATGATGTTGCCTGCTAGCTTCTGTTTCTTTGTGCATCACAATTGTTTCTTTATCTTAATCCATCACTTAACGGACCAGTCAACACATTAGATTTGCATAATTAACAAATGCAAGATAACAAGACAATGCAATAGCACTTAGTCTGAACTTCAAATGAGTAGTAGATTTTTTTTATAACAAATTTCAAAGTTATGTATATTTCCACTCCCCTTGTACCATGTGATAGCAATCAGCCAATCACAAATGCATATACGTATAGCCTGTGAATTATTGCACATGCTCAGTAGGATCTGGTGACTCAAAAATTTTAAATATAAAAGACTGTGCACATTTTTTTTAATGGAAGTAAATTGGAAAGTTGTTTAAAATTACATGCTGTATCTGAATCATGAAAATTTAATTTAACCTGAGTGTCCCTTCAACATTATCTTCATCCATTTTTTATTTGCTCCTCTTCCCAACTTCTTTTTTTTTTGTTCACTCTTTATAATCCCACTTTTTTTTTTATCATTTCCTCCCTCATTTTTTAAACCACTGTTGCCATATTCCTTTACAACTCCCCAAATAAGTAGCAGGTATTGTTTATCATCTTAATATCGCTGCAGGTTAATTTCATGTTGTTGGCCCACTTCCAGGAGAGGAGCATGTTAAATTAACTGGCCTGGCACTCAATGTTAAACACCTATTCACTGTTAGTTAGGATAACACACAGGAAAAATCCAGGATGCAGAATCCTTGCAATCTGATTTACAGTAATTGCCTAAGTAGGTAGATATTATTATTTATATTTATTATTTTTGCTATTTCAGCTGAAACAAAAGCTTGCAGGTTTATGGGGTAATATCTGTATACACTATATGGCTATAAGTATGTGGACATCTGACCGTTACACCAATATGAGCTTGGAACAGTAAAGCGCTTTCCCCAAACTTTAACCACAAATTTGGGAGCACCCAATTGTCTAAAATGTATTTGTATCTTGTAGCATTAAGATGAACTTTTAATGGAACTAATGGGCCTAGACCAAATCCTGATAGACAGCTCAGATTATTATCCATCCTTCATTAAAACTTACAGTAGGCATTATGCATTCCAGTAGGTAGCATTCTCTAGGTATCTGTGACGTCCAGGTTCTTCCATCAGACTGCCAGATAGTAAAGCATTATTCATCTCTCCAGAGAGCATATTTACATTGCTCCAGAGTCCAGTAATGGCTTTACACCACTCCAGCTGACACTTGGCATTGCTCATGTTGATGTGAGGCTTGTGTACAGCTGCTCAGCAATGGAAAACCATTTCATGAAGCTCCCAACATGCAACAGATGATAGGTGATTTTTACGAGTTACTCACTTCAGCACTTGGTGGCCCCGCTCTGCATGTTTGTGTGGCCTACCACTTTGTGGCTGGGCTGCTGTTGTGGATGGAGCAGATCTAGTAAGGCTAAACATTCACAAATGACCTTGCTATGAAAGTGAAATGTTTAAAGTCGCTGAGCTCTCCATAGTACTACCAATGTTTGTTTATGGAGATGTCATGGCTATATGTTAGCAGTGAGGCTGAAATGCCTGAACTTAATTAGTAGGGATGTCCACATACTTTTTAGCCATATAGTGCAAAATTGCAAGTGGCATGCTAAGAAATATCCCTGCACAGTGCACCATGCTAAAATTTGTGCGCAACTTGATATTAGAAGTCTATGATAAATCCCATTTACCAGAGAAGGGCTAGCGAGGCCGACATCACTTAGCGCAACCTATACTTTCAATCTAGATCACAACCACCCTAAACAGTGCTCATATTAGAAATTGAAAGTCATAGGAGTCCATTTATTAATGTGCGGACGGACATGATCCGATATAGCGGATCATGTCCGCCACACATCGATAAATGCCGACAGCATATGCTGTTGGCATTTATCATTGCTCCAGCAGTTCTTGTGAACTGCTGGTGCAATACCACCCCCTGCAGATGTGTCAATCAACCCAATCATATTCGATCGGGCAGATTGCTGTCCACCACCGCAGAGGTGGCGGACGAGTTAGGGAGCAGTGGTCTTAGGACCGCTGCTTCTTAACTTCCGCTTCAGACGGAACTGAAGCGGAGTGGGTCTGAGGCAGCATCCGCTGCTTCATAAATAGACCCCATAGGCTACACTTGACAAAAGCCAAAACTGTGCTAGAACATTAAAATAAAGTATTACACACACATATATATATATATATATATATATATATATATATATATATACACACTTTTTAATTAAAAAATATCATTTTATATTGATAAAAAGCTTTAAAAGGGTTTAAAAGGGATATGGTATATGGCAAAGTGTTTGACTTTAAAGGGCTTTAATGTATAGGTCTAAATATGTGTATGTATACATGTCTATGTTTATACATGTCTATGTGTTCACTTACTAAAGATAAAAAATTGCATATATCTAGCTAAAAAAGAAGATTATAAGCACCTTCTCTACAGATTTATAACAAATATTTTATGAGATCATTTTTAAGTCATGTGACTTAAATATAGAATTATTAGTGTATATACAGTATGTATATCATTGAAATATTTAGCAAACCTTTACCCCTCTGTCTTCTGTGTGCTTCTAATTCACCATTTTTCCCACCTATCTGTTTCACAGCATCTTGGTCAAATGTTACCAATGGGATGTCATACAGTTTAAAGGTAAATTTAAATAATTGTCTTTAGAAAATTGACTTTATAATTTTTGTGGAATTGTAAATGGTATGGGGTTAAGATTAATGCTCGAGATAGGGTAGGGTTAAAAAAAAAAAAAGGTGGAAAGTGAGCTATATCCTAACCCCACAATATCTGAATTAAATGTAATTTGCTATATTTCAGTAATGGTTCTATGTTGCACTACATTTTAAATTCAGTATTTAAGAGATAAACCCACAGACTCACTTTAAAATCACCCTGTCAGATACATATCCACAGTATGTAAAGTTTATACAGCACTAGTGGATCACTGTCTGGACCTTACAACACATTCCAATATCATGACGAAGCAGCAATAAGGTGACGGTAGCAATTCTTTATCTCTTGCCAAAAGTTAACTTATTTGCTCCAAAGTCAGAAATAAAGACAACCCTAGTCATATCACATACAATGCTCATTTACACTTTATTATTTAAAGCCAATAAGCTCCTCCTTCAATTTAACCCATTACATAAATCAAAGCTATTTACAAAGTGAATCAAATGCACCATAATGGAGAAATTATACACATACAGTGTTTTAGAATTCATTTTACAAAAAAACAACATAAAAGCAAATTTGTCTCAGTTGGAAGCATTGTATCCAATTTATCAATCCAAAAAGATTCTCTCTGCTTTAAAGGGACAGTCAAGTCCAAAAAAAACTTTCATGATTTAAATAGGGAATGTAATTTTAAACAACTTTCCAATTTACTTTTATCACCAATTTTGGTTTGTTCTCTTGGTATTCTTTTTTTTTTTTTTTTTTTTTAATTTCTTTTTATTGAGAGCCAACATATGAGTACAATAATCAACAATTCTATACAGTATCATGAAGGTTGCATCCATTAATACAGCAGGTATACCATCCTCTGAGGGACGATATTATTCAGAACATAGCAGAGATTCAGTAGATCAATACATAACAATTAAGATATTCCGGGTGCTAATGACAATTGACATTTTTGGTATCTACATATGTTTAGCCCTCTCATTTTACATTTTCATCCCCAACTAGTCCCCGAACCCTCCCCCCAAACTCCAAAACACTAACCACCTTATAACAGTAATAATAAGAGAAAAAAAAAAAATAAGAGAAAGAAAAAAAAAAATAAGAGAAAAAAAAAAAAAAAAAAAAGGGGGGATCTCTCCCTCTACCCCCACCACCCCATCCCCCGCCCTCCCGCCCCCACCCGATTTAGAAGAGCATCTCTTCACAATTACCAGTCTCATCTCGAGATTCCATATAGTCGTCTAGGCATTGCCACTCCCCTTTTAATATAGCTGCCAGCACAACCTCCTGATGCCTGAAAGGCTTCAGAACCTGTCGCTGCAACGGCGGAGCCAGTGTGAGAATCAGGGGTCGACACTTTTTAAGGAAGTGGGGAAGCCTTCGCTCTGTATCTAGCTTGGTGTCATATTGTTCAACAAACAATTGTTTCATTAAGCTCCGTTTAAATTGTGCAATGGAAGGGGGCTGTCTATGAATCCATCTAGTTAGTATGCAGCGCCTCGCAAGTAAAACACACAATGTTAATAGTTTATGTAAATGCTTGTAGGAGTCCTCCCACTGAAAGAGAAACACCTTGCCTATGTCTATGTTAAGGGATAGTTGGAAACTTATCCGTACCCAATATTGAAAATGACCCCAAAAGCGTCTAATTAGTGGGCAAGTGAAAAGGTAGTGTCGGAAAGACGGGGAATCTTCTCTACATTTAACACATCTGTTAGGGCACCCCGAGTTCCATTTAGACAATCTGTTAGGGGTGAGGTAGTCTCTATGCAGTAGCCTAATCTGCGCTTCTCTTAGTGGTATTGCTAGAGTGGCTGCTCTAGCCATTTCCAGACTTCTACCCAAGTCTTGGATGTCCAATTGTGGAGAGATGTCGGCCCTAAGCCTTCCTAATATTTGTGTCTGCATCCCCTCCTCCCCGCGTCTTACCAATACTTTATAAAGGTTGGAAATAGCAAAAACCCCTATCTTAAACAGAGTATGTGTGACAGCAAAGGGTGAAATGTTCCAGAATGTGGGGTTGTCTCTCTGGAGTCCGGTGATATAATGCCTAACCTGCAGGTAAGCATATAAATGTTTGTGTGGGATGTGAAATCTGTCTCTAATGTCCTGGAAAGATCTAACGGAATGTAGCAAGGGATCCAACAAGTCACCCACAGTTTTAAGCCCCGCGGCGCTCCAGAGGCGAAACGGTTCACAGTCATTACCCGCTGGGAATTCTTGATTACCAATAAGGGGGATAAACCTAGGAGATGGGAAGGAGACACCCATATATTTGTTAAGCAGACTCCACGCTCTCAGAGGGTCCCTATACAAGAAATTATTGCGAATTTGTACCGGTGCATCCTTTAGTCTAACATAGGGCAAGTAGGATAAGGCCGAGGGGACACATCCTGCCTCCTCCAGGTGTGACTCATAAAAATGAGCAGTGTTAAGCTGCCAATCTGTAACAAGTCTTGCTAGAGCAGCCCAATTATATAGTTTTAGATTGGGGAGACCCAAACCCCCACTAAGATAGGGCTGACTAAGTTTGTGGACAGCTATGCGCGACTTCCTCCCTCTCCAAATAAAATTGATCATTGCCCTGTTAAGCATGGCTAAATCCTTTTTTGTCACAAGGAAGGGTAGCATCAATAGGGGGTACATTATCTTAGGCAAGATCGACATTTTTATCAGGTTAATCCGTCCAGACAGCCCCAGAGGAAGATCAGTCCAGCCCTGGAGCTGAGTGGACAGTGCTTTGCACCTGTCTGATATATTAAGGTCATAAATCCTTTGAGGATTATTGTGAAGCTGAATTCCCAGGTATGTGAGAGAATTGACCATCACCTTAAATGGGTATGCGTGAGGGGAGTCAGGATGTCTGTGCAGCCACAATATTTCTGATTTGGATGTGTTGACTTTATACCCCGAAAAGCTGCCGAATTCCGAGATAGCTTGTAATATGGGGGATATGTATAGAGCCGGCGATTCCACGAACGACACCCCGTATCCTCATTCCAGGAAAGACTTGCTTTAGCTTGAGCGCCAAAGGTTCCAATGCCAGGTCGAACAGTAGAGGGGAGAGTGGGCAGCCCTGTCTGGTCCCTCTCTGTAGAGCAAAGTCAGGGGAAAACAAGCCGTTAGTCAGTATTCTAGCAGTTGGGGAGTCATAAATCTTGTGGATAATATTGAGAAAGGGGCCGTCGAATTTAAACTTGGTCATGGTGTTGGTTAAGTGTGTCCAGTCCACTCTGTCGAAAGCCTTTTCTGCATCGAGGGAGAGCAGAAAGGCCTCCGGTCTGTCCGTCACCCCACCCTCTGTCTCTTTCGTCCAGTAGTGATTGATCGCATGTAGAACCCTGCGTAAGTTGACAACAGAGGTACGCTTGAACACAAAGCCTGTTTGGTCAGGGTGTAGTAGGGATGGCAATATAGTCTTCAGTCTAGTGGCCAGAATTTTCGTGAAGATTTTATAGTCGGTGTTTAGTAAAGAGATGGGGCGGTATGACTCTGGCATGGAAGGGTCTTTCCCAGTCTTAGGAATAAGGGTGATGTGGGCAGCGGCAAAATGTTGCGAGGGTAACACGTCTTCCAAAAAGTAAGTATTATATAGTTTAGTTAAAGTCGGTGTAATCTGCGCATGTAGAATCCGGTAGAATTCAGATGGCAGACCATCTGGGCCCGCCGCCTTACCCAATGCCAAGGACTTTAGGGTGAGCGTGACTTCATCCGGAACTATGCGAGCATTCAGAAGGTCCGTTTGTTCCCTCGTCAGCTGTGGGAGTTTAATGGTCTGCCAAAAAGAACTCTGCAGCTCAGGGGGGCCTGGTTGTTGTCTGAGGTACAATTGGGAGTAATAATCTGCAAAGCACCTAACTATGCCGTCAGGTGTCCAGAATGTTTTGCCCTGGAATCGCAATGCCACCACATTAGACCTGGTAGTCTTTGGTTTTGTGAGAGTCGCCAAAAGTTTACCCGACCGAGCCCCAAAACGGTAATATTTACTAGCCGTACGCAGCAAACCCGATGCAGCCTGCTGCCCCGTAAATGCATCAAACTCTGACTTTACCGCCACATAAGCTTCATAGGCGTCTCGCGTCTTAGACTGACGGAACGCCAGATATGCCCTACCCAGTTTCTTACTAAGATCATTATGTCTCTGTCGTGTTCTATGTCTGAGATTGGAGGTATAGGAAATGATGGCACCAGAAAGTACTGTCTTAGCCGCTTCCCAAAAGAGTTGGGGGTTGTCCAAGTGGGCTATGTTATCCGAATAATAGTCTGTCCAGGACTGTGTTAAAAACTTAATAAAGTTTGTGGAGGATGCTAGGTAGGAGGGAAATCTCAAGGTCTTTCTATTAGGGCACGGTCCCCTAGTCCCCATCACCAATTCGATTGGGGCGTGGTCCGATATAACTATATCTCGTATACGACACATCTGGACTTTGTTAGTCAGAGAGTTAGGAATTAAAAAAAGGTCAATTCTAGACAGAGTGGATTTAGCTCTAGAAAGACAAGTAAAATCCCTGCCCTCTGGGTGCAGCAACCTCCAAATATCACATACATCTAAGGATGATTCAAGCATGTTAAAGATCTTAGTTTCAAATCTAGCCTTATAATTGATCTTGGGGTCCCCCCTAGTCGGGTTTGCAATCCACAGTCTGTCCAATGTGTGAGATGGGGCAATATTAAAGTCACCTCCGACTATAAGGTTCTCACCCATATGGGGGAGCAAGAATTTCGTTAAGGTCTCCCAGTAATCCTGGGATCTATGATTGGGGGCATAGATGTTACATAGTGTGTAGTCAAGTGAATTAATCCGTGCTTGCACCAATATGAATCTCCCTTCAACATCAGTCTGTACCAGATTAACCTGAGTATCTAAGCGTTTACCAAAAACAATGGCCAGGCCCCTACTAGCGCTAGAATGGGACACAAATTCCACATGACCCACCCAGTCTGATCTAAGCTTAAGGTGTTCCACATCTGTCAGGTGTGTTTCCTGTATAAGCGCTACGTCTGTCCCCAGTCGCCTCAGATGGGTAAGTATAGCTTTGCGTTTTATGGGGGAGTTAATACCCCCCACGTTCCATGAGACAAATTTTAATGACATCTCAAATCACCAGAGCACAGAGTACACCCAGGGCATCCCGGGAGTAGCGAGGGACGGGGGGAGGAGAGAGAAAAAAAAAAAGGCATCAACATCAACATTAAAAAGAAAACTACAAAGATATGAGATCTGAAAAAACATACTGAGCAATATAAATAACAAGTATAGACCATTAACCATTATACTGGTGAGGGGATCCCTTGAGAGAAAAGAATCATCCATTGCGTAGAACATAAATACTCATACAATGATATAATCTGCATTGCCCCATTAAGTACAAGTATGTCAATGTCATCAAATATTGTAACCAAACCTTCAGGAACATCCAGGGACACAGGCGGGGGGCGGCCGCAGGCAACTCCACATCACAGTGTAACATAGCGGTAATAGCTTGAGTTTTGCCCCCCCCGGGCCAGACAAAGTCAGTCCACGGGGGAGAAAGGAGTGCACACGGCTGCCCCCCCACAGAGTCCACGACATAACATTGGATAATACCTGCGAACAAATAGGTGAGCAAAGTAAATACAACAACAAAAGGCAGAACAAGTGTTAGTGAAACCAACAATAATACAACCAATAACAAGAGCAGTGACAGCCCCAACAAATCAGCAAGACCCCCCGCCACCCCCTCCATCCCCGTCTTTTTAAAAATCAAGAACCACCCTAGTTTCTTGGGTTTCAGAGGGAGGTCAGGCGCCCCTAAGTTATTGCCGAGCAACAAAACCTCAAAAAAGGTTAGGAGTATGCCCCTCCAGGGTCGCCCGTAGGCAGCCCAAGAGGGACAAAGGGTAATCTGCGCCCACCTCACCAGGAAACCCAGCAGATGACAACAAGGAGAGCCTGCATACAGACAAAGCAACAAAAGATTAACAATAACATTTTGTATTTTTTTATGTAGTATACTCATCTGGGATTGGAAGTCCATATAGAGGGGGAGCAGGAGGCTCCTACATAACGTTCTCTCCCCAAGTGAAGTGCCCCCACTGAGCACACATCCCCCTCCCCTTGAGAGCCAGGAGGGAGGTGAAACATTTTGAATAGAGAGGTAGAAGACCTCCATTTGCATGTCCTATTTGACAATTATTGTCACTTGGATTAACCCTCCAGGGGTCCGATCATGTGGGGGGTTGGTGATCCTCCGTTGCGAGATAACTCTGGAGTGCTTGAGGTGTATGGAAGAATTTAACCCCATGAGGAGTATGCAGACGTAACTTAGCTGGATAAAGCAGGGCCACCTGACGGCCCCGCTCGTGGAGCTGTGAACAAAGAGGGGCGAAGTCCCTTCTCTGCTTAGCGACCTCCGATGAAAAGTCCTGGAAAAGCAGCAGATGGTAGCCCTCAAAGCTAACTTCCTTGCGGGCTCTGTAGGCGCGAAGTATCCTGATCTTCTCCTGGAAATTTAAACATTTAAAGATAACCTGTCTAGGTCTTGAGTTGAGGTGTTCAAGTGTACGTTCAGGCCCAATCCGGTGGGCTCTTTCAACATCAATGGGAAGGATGTCGGAGGGGATCCCCAACATTCTTGGGAAGGTCAGAGCAGTGAACTCCAAGAGGTCCTTCCCCTTGACAGATTCTGGGACGCCAATGATGCGTAGGTTATTACGCCTGCTTCTGTTCTCCAGGTCGTCAACCCGATCCTGGAGTAATTTGTTTTGTTTAACCAGCTGTTTGAGAGTAATCCCCTGGCTATTCTGTCGATCCTCCACATCAGAGATGCGCAACTCCGCCGTATTAAGTCTGGAGGAGAATTGTCGTACCTCAGATGTCAGGGTATCCACCCCTGATTGTAAAGATTCCATTTTAGGAAGGAAGAACGATTTAAGCTCCTGCAAGAGAGAAGCCTGATCTGGAATCTGACTCATGGGGTCCCCAATGGTTTGCTGATCATGCTGTAGTTCCACAGGTTGTTTTTGCTTTTTCTCTGCATTTTTCACTCTGTGACTCATGGCGGCAGAAGTAGTAGGGGACAGTCTTTGAAAATATTTGTCAACTTTCATGTGGCCCCACCAGACCGTTAGTCAAGCAATCTCAGCCTAGTCTTGATGACAGAGAAGCGGTGTGGTGTCTAGGAAAGCAAGCTTATTCGTTCTATCGTGTGTGCCAGCTTCAGGGCAGGCCCCCCAGCAGCAAGTGAAATGTAACCAAAATGAAAAAGAGGGGTATAACAGCAGGAATGAGGGCAGCTAGGGAAGGGCTTTATACTTTATTGAGAAAGGCGACTTATTTCCCTTTGAGTTTTCCCCTCCGTTAAGACATGTGGCAGCGCCAAGCAGGGCCTCTCTCTCCTCCTCTGTTTCAGAGGAAAAACATTCCTGTAAGTGCAAACTCCTTGTATGATGAGCAGGGGCAGCACCCACAATAATGCCAGTCTTTATATGTCCCAAAAGTATGGCTCAGTATCCACCCCTTCCACACTTAGTTAGTCTCTAAGGTCAGGTCTCAGGGGAAAAAAAAAGTTATCACGTGAAGCCCCCAGGCCCAGGGTCGCTCTTCTACTTTTCTCCTAAATGACCAGTAGGTTGTTACCTGCCCTCTGATACTCCGGCAACAGCGTGATGTATGTGATGTGGCCCGCCACGCTGGAAACAAAGATGGCGATGATGCGGCTGGAGCGCGATGCGTCTCAAGGCTCCCGGTTGCCAGGACTGATGGTATGTCCTGCTCACTTAGGGTCAATGGCCGGCGCAAGTAGTCCCCTACCCGGCAAATCAGTTGTGAGAGGCTGGGCAGCACCGTAATGGTATCGTTCTCTTGGTATTCTTAGTTGAAAGCTAATTCTAGGAGGTTCATATGCTAATTTCTTAGACCTTGAAGACTGCCTCTAATTGGAATGCATTTTGACCACTAGAGGGCATTAGTTCATGTGTTTCATATAGATAACATTGAGCTCATGCACATGAAGTTACCCTGGAGTGAGCACTGATTGGCTAAAATGCAAGTCTGTAAAAAAAAACTAAAATAAGGGGGCAGTTTGCAGAGGCTTAGAAACAAGGTAGTCATAGAGGTAAAAAGTGTATTTTTATAACAGTGCTGGTTATGCAAAACTGGGGAATGGGTAATAAAGAGATTATCTTTCTTTTTAAACAACAAAAATTCTGGTGTTGACTGTCCCTTTAATTACCCATTCCCCAGCACTGTTATATTTATATACTTTTTACCTCTGTAATTACCTTGTATCTAAGCCTCTGCTGACTGCCTCCTTATTTCAGTTCTTTTGAAAGACTTCCATTTTAGCCAATCAGTGCTCACTCCTCTGTAAATTCACGTGCATGAGCTCAATGTTAAACACATTAACTAACCCCTCTAGTGGTGAAAAACTGTCAAAATGTATTTAGATTAGAGGCGGACTTCAAGGTCTAAGAAATTAGCATATGAACATCCTAGGTTTAGCTTTCAACTAAGAATACCAAGAGAACAAAGCAAAATTGGTGATAAAAGTAAATTGGAAAGTTGTTTAAAATGACATGCCCTATTTAAATCATGAAAGTTTTTTTGGACTTGACTGACCCTTTAATAGAAGTTCTCAATCATCCCCCCACCCCCCACCATGAGGTACTAGAACCTGTTCAATTATTGGAACCCTAACAGGCTCATTCTATAGCTAAAAGTCAACAATTGGTGCGCCAACAGGGCCTTAAGATTTATATTTCTAATATTCCATTTATGTTCAATAATCCTTTCACAAATTGTTTCAGATGAACAAGTTGCTTATCAAAGATTTTTAGAGATGGGTAATTTATTTCTGAAAAAGGAATATACCCAAGATCTGATTAAACATAAAAATTGATTAAGTGTTGCTTGTATCTATGAATGAATTGTTAAGAAACAAAGTTAAAAACATGACAAAAAGAGATTGATATTTGTGTCAAAAACTTGTAATCTGAGTAACCAGATTAAAATTATTATTTTCAAACATTGGCATGATTTTAAGGAATTGTAATCCCCATGTAAGGGAGTTTTACTCTTATTGTATGACATTGTATGAAAGGGCTATCTTGAAGGAGTGGTTAAAGGGACACTGAACCCAAATTTTTTTCTTGCGTGATTCAGATAGAGCATGTAATTTTAAGCAACTTTCTAATTTACTCCTATTATAAATTTTTCTTCATACTCTTGGTATGTTTATTTGAAAAGCAAGAATGTAAGTTTAGATGCCTGCCCATTTTTTGTGAACAAACTGGGTTGTCCTTGCTGATTGGACAGCACCAATAAACAAGTGCTGTCCATGGTACTGAACCAAAAAGTTGTTGGCTCCCTAGCTTAGATGCCTTCTTTTTTCAAATAAAAATAGCAAGAGAACGAAGAAAAATTGATAATAGGAGTAAATTAGAAAGTTGCTTAAAATGGCATCCTCTATCTGAATCATGAAAGAAAAAATTTGGGTTCAGTGTCCCTTTAAGGTCCAGTTAAAGGGTTAAAACAGATGTTCATCACAGCAAAAAAATAAATAAATGTGAGAATGTTCCTTGCTTAGGTTGTTCACAATGCAATATTGTTATCTAAGGTCCTTTTGTTCTTCATGCTAGTACTGGCATTAAAATTAAGATTCATGCCCATTATACTTGTAGAACTGATTTTGCAGTCTATTTAATTAAATACCCTTATGGGCATGGCTATGTAGGGGAAAGAGCACATCAGGTTCATGGAAGGATTATTAAACATAGATCTAATATTAGAAACAAAAATCTTAAGAACCTGTGGTGCATTATTTGTTGACTTTTGGGCTTAGCAATAGCCAGTTAGCATTACTATGGCCCCTATTTAAGAAAGGTCTTGCGGACCTGATCCGAAACTGTGGATCAGGTCTGCAAGACCTCGCTGAATGCGGAGAGCAATACGCTCTCCGTATTCAGCATTGCACTAGCAGCTCGCAAGAGCTGCTGGTGCAACGCCGCCCCCTGCAGACTCAGCAGGGGGGTGTCAATCAACCCGATCGTACTCGATCGGGCTGTTTTCTGTCGATTCCTGTCCGGCTGCTCAGAGCAGGCGGACAAGGTTATGGAGCAGTGGTCTTTGTGACCGCTGCTTCATAACTGCTATTTCTGGCGAGTCTGAAGACTCGCCAGAAACACGGGCCGTCAAGCTCCTTACGGAGCTTGATAGATAGGCCCCAATATATTGAACAGATTCTATAAGCTGCTGGGGTGGGTGATAGGGAACTTCTGTTAAAGCAGAGAGAATATGTTTGGATTCATAAATTGGATTTTATGATTCCAACAGGGATGAATAAAGGAAAGGTTTTTCTGTCATTTTGTAGAATGTTTTGAATAGCAATGTATGTTTATTTGCATTTGTATGTTTATTTATAACTTCATTATTAGGGAGGATTTGGTTCACTTGGAAAATAGTTTTGATACTTGTAATGGATTGAATGGAAGAGGAAGCTTATTGACTTTAAAAATAAAATCTACTTGATATTTTATCTTTTAAAAAGATAGTTAACACATTTACTAGCCATTCCCTAGCTTTGCATTAACAACATTGTTATATTAATATACTTTATAACCTCTAAGTTTGCCTATTTTCAAGCCCCTGTAGGCCACCCCTTAGCTTAGTGGGTTTTTTTTGTTTGTTTTTGTTTTGTTTTTAGCTTTTTGACAACAGCCAGATAGTGCTAGTTCATGTGTGCAATATAGATAACATTGTGCTAATTCCCATGGAGAATGATAATGGATTCACAACAACCAGCACTAAATGGCTAAAATGCAAGAGTGTAAAAATCGAAACAAAAACATTGATATATAAGGGGCAGTCTTCAGGGGCTTAAAAACAGGTAGGGTTGCCAGGTGTCCGGTAAACCTTCCAGAATTTTTTTTCCAGTTTTCTAGAAGTCAACTGCACTTCATCCAGTGGAGAATAGGGATGTACAAATTCCCATGCTTTCTCCACTCCATGAGACCGTACCACCTCCCCTTTTGGAGACCTCTTAAACTTCACAGGTTCCCGGGTTGCTGCCGGGGTGGGGCATCATATTATGCTGCAGAGAAGAGAACAAAGTGAAACGTATGCTTATACAACAGACTTTGCCATGGACAGAAGAGCTGTAACTACCCTCTCACTTACCAGTCCTGCTTGTGTAAGATGAGAGCCATAAAACAGTTTGTGCTGTCACTTTTATTTAGTCTGCTCAAACACACTGTTTAACCCTTTGACTGCTAGATGGCTGTATGAAGCAGATGTGCAATCATCTCTTGCAGTTCAGTGGCTTAAAAAAGTGTGTTTTCTTTACTTTTTAACAATCTGTTTTAGTTAATTTGTTTCCTGTTTATCATTCAAAAATATAATATATATACAGTATATGTATATATATTTATTTATATAACACACACATACACATATATATATATATATATATATATATATATATATATATATGATTGGCACTAGCATTAATATGACTCAGGTAATTACCCACTTTTTTTAGTAAGCATTACACAAGCGTCCAAGCAAATTGCTCCTTTGGGTGCAGAACCCCATTAGGAAGTATGATTAATATTAAGCAGTCACCCCTCAAGCAGTCCGTCGGCAATACAAGCATAGGACGGGTAAGTAGTCATCCCACCATACTCACTTCCTTGTATCCAGATTGATCGTTGTTGCTCTGTGAGTGGGGCCTACTTCAGTGACTTACCTTACCCTCCTGTTTCGCTCAGTTCCACTGTCTGTAAAAGCTGCGGGGGGTCAAATACGGTTTGAAACCACCTGCTTACCCAATCTGGCATTCTGTTATATCCAGAGCTTCCTTTGTAAGGTTAATAGCTAGTTGTAACTTGTAAGGTTAATAGCTAGTTGTAGCTTGTTGTAGCTTAAACGTCCTATGCTTGTATTGCCAACGGACCGCTTGTGGGGGAGACGGCTTAATATTAGCCATTAGAATTAGTGAGGGGTGGGGGAGGGCAAAGTGTACTATGGGCAGGAAACCAATATATTGTAACAAATAGAATAAAATATGTGGTATACTTATAAAGGTTAGGACTTCCTGCCACAGATTATGAGCAAAAAACAGAACACAACTAACAGAGTAATTGTAATAGAATATACAATTGTAATGAGATAGCTCAGATCTGTGTATCAAATTATGACTTAGCCCAAAGAACAATCAAATATTCGTCCGTTTTGGGCTAAGTAGAGAATGTCAGATGGTAAACACGATCATCCAGTGAAGTGAATCTAGGTAATGTCATCTGACACTCACACGCCCCTTGATGACATTGATACCTACGTCTCTTGAATGCCACCTTAGTAGTCAATCGCAATTTGAATTGCAAAAAAGGCGTGTCCAATTACATTGCGAGGAGGGTCTAGCAGACTCATAAATATTTTGCAATTGCAGCGGCCCGCACCCCCTCTGAGGAAGCGTTTTTTGCGAAACACGCATCAGGGGTCCTCTGGGATAAGCTTTGTCTTTCCCACTTTTTAATTGCTTACCTATGTTGTTATAGAAATTTAAAAACCTATTTCTCATATTCACTTGTCCAGCAGTATATTTATAACAGTAATAATAAATATAATTAGCCCTTGGATTGTAAGGGCTTAGTTTATATTTATCTTAAGACTGCTGGCTTTGATATTTTCACCAATACTAACCACTATTAATAAGGAAGGTTAACTATACAACTGGGTTTAAGTGTTTTTAAATTTATCTTAAGCTATTGTATGTGTGGATAAACTTTCAACAATTTTGTTAATAAACTTTAGAGTATGAATGAATCGATTTATAATTTAATTTTTTGCTTTGATTGTTCTTTGGGCTAAGTCATAATTTGATACACAGATCTCAGCTATCTAATTACAATCGTATATCCTATTACAATTACTCTGTTATTAATATTAACCATACCTCCTAGTAAGGTTCTGCACCAAAAGGATATTACACACACCTATATATATATATATATATATATATATATAGAGAGAGAGAGAGAGAGAGAGAGAGAGAGAGAGAGAAAATAACTCATTGTGTAAACCATTTACAAATCTAGACAAGTCAGAAGACTTGCTTTTCCCACAGAGACTCTCCGATTACACTGTTTCAAATGCAGCAAGGGACTCTGGGTAAGACATTCAAATGAAGTTCACGACTCACCTTTTTACTTTTAGCCTGCTTTTTAAGGCAGACTTCCCTTTACGCCATAGCATTGCCGCACTACACAGCTTTTATGCTTAGCTAGGGTTAGTACAGTGATTCAGACCAATCCCAGGACAGCTGTTTTGTGGTTATTGCCACTCATCAGCTGGGAGTAGGTTGAATCACTGCTTGGAAAAGTTCATTTCTGGGGGAAATACAACAACAATTAAAATTATGGGGAGGCAAAAAGTGAGTTTAAAATCCTCCACTAAATACAAAATGTAGAGAAAATAACTCATTGTATAAACCATTTACAAATCTAGACAAGTCAGAAGACTTGCTTTTCCCACAGAGACTCTCCGATTACACTGTTTCCAATGCAGCAAGAGACTCTGGGTAAGACATGCAAATGAGGTTCACAATGACTCACCTTTTTACTTTTAGCCTGCTTTTTAAGGCAGACACAGCTTTTACGCTTAGCTAGGGTTAGTACAGTGATTCAGACCAATCCCAGGACAGCTGTTCATGATAAATATATATATACACACCTATATATTTGTATGTGTATGTATATATATATATATATATTTATATACCGTATATGCATTACACACACATATAGAATTATTTATATATATATTTATATACAGGGAGTGCAGAATTATTAGGCAAATGAGTATTTTGACCACATCATCCTCTTTATGCATGTTGTCTTACTTCAAGCTGTATAGGCTCGAAAGCCTACTACCAATTAAGCATATTAGGTGATGTGCATCTCTGTAATGAGAAGGGGTGTGGTCTAATGACATCAACACCCTATATCAGGTGTGCATAATTATTAGGCAACTTCCTTTCCTTTGGCAAAATGGGTCAAAAGAAGGACTTGACAGGCTCAGAAAAGTCAAAAATAGTGAGATATCTTGCAGAGGGATGCAGCACTCTTAAAATTGCAAAGCTTCTGAAGCGTGATCATCGAACAATCAAGCGTTTCATTCAAAATAGTCAACAGGGTCGCAAGAAGCGTGTGGAAAAACCAAGGCGCAAAATAACTGCCCATGAACTGAGAAAAGTCAAGCGTGCAGCTGCCAAGATGCCACTTGCCACCAGTTTGGCCATATTTCAGAGCTGCAACATCACTGGAGTGCCCAAAAGCACAAGGTGTGCAATACTCAGAGACATGGCCAAGGTAAGAAAGGCTGAAAGACGACCACCACTGAACAAGACACACAAGCTGAAACGTCAAGACTGGGCCAAGAAATATCTCAAGACTGATTTTTCTAAGGTTTTATGGACTGATGAAATGAGAGTGAGTCTTGATGGGCCAGATGGATGGGCCCGTGGCTGGATTGGTAAAGGGCAGAGAGCTCCAGTCCGACTCAGATGCCAGCAAGGTGGAGGTGGAGTACTGGTTTGGGCTGGTATCATCAAAGATGAGCTTGTGGGGCCTTTTCGGGTTGAGGATGGAGTCAAGCTCAACTCCCAGTCCTACTGCCAGTTTCTGGAAGACACCTTCTTCAAGCAGTGGTACAGGAAGAAGTCTGCATCCTTCAAGAAAAACATGATTTTTATGCAGGACAATGCTCCATCACACGCGTCCAAGTACTCCACAGCGTGGCTGGCAAGAAAGGGTATAAAAGAAGAAAATCTAATGACATGGCCTCCTTGCTCACCTGATCTGAACCCCATTGAGAACCTGTGGTCCATCATCAAATGTGAGATTTACAAGGAGGGAAAACAGTACACCTCTCTGAACAGTGTCTGGGAGGCTGTGGTTGCTGCTGCACGCAATGTTGATGGTGAACAGATCAAAACACTGACAGAATCCATGGATGGCAGGCTTTTGAGTGTCCTTGCAAAGAAAGGTGGCTATATTGGTCACTGATTTGTTTTTGTTTTGTTTTTGAATGTCAGAAATGTATATTTGTGAATGTTGAGATGTTATATTGGTTTCATTGGTAAAAATAAATAATTGAAATGGGTATATATTTGTTTTTTGTTAAGTTGCCTAATAATTATGCACAGTAATAGTCACCTGCACACACAGATATCCCCCTAAAATAGCTATAACTAAAAACAAACTAAAAACTACTTCCAAAAATATTCAGCTTTGATATTAATGAGTTTTTTGGGTTCATTGAGAATATGGTTGTTGTTCAATAATAAAATTAATCCTCAAAAATACAACTGGCCTAATAATTCTGCACTCCCTGTATATATAGCACATATAGGGAGGTCGCCTGGCAACCCTAGAGACAGGTAAAGATTGAGATAAATTGTATCTTAATAAAACACTGTTGGTTAGGCAGAACTAGGGAATGGGTAATTTAGGGATTATCTATCTTTTAAAACAAAAATAATTTTTAAATAAATTGTAATTAAGCATGGTATGTGACATAAGGTTGCTTAACCAAAACATTGTCTTTATTTCTGACCTTGGAACAAATAAATTAACTTTTGGCAAGAAATAAAGGAGTGCTAATGTCACATTTTTGCTACTTTTTCATACTTTAAAGTGATGGTAAACTATCCCTCTTTTTAACAACATATGTTAGTGATATTTTATATGGCGTTTCTTTCATCAGATGTAATGAAGATGCACTATAATTTACTTTTTAATATAGATATGAAATTCAAATTCCCCGCACTCCTCTGCACACTTAAAAAATACATTTTTCTCGGCTAAATTACGAGTTTTGCGGTATGAGTGAAAAAGCAGCGTTAAAGTGAATGTAAATTTTGATGCTAACGTGCCCGGTTTTTAAAACTTTGATTAAAAACAGAGGCACTTTAATTCATCAATATTTTCATTTCACTCCTGTTGTGAAAATAAACTTACTTTTTAATCTTCACAGCAGCTCCAGCTTCCTCCACCTGTTTCAAAGCCTCTTCCTGGGTCTAAAATGAGGTATCTCAGCAGTGAATCAGACACTGAATCCCCCGGGGGGGAATCTGTGATTGGAGGATGACCTATCAATCATTTCTGACATCAGAAATGGCTTGTGAGACCGGAGGAAGCAGCAGCTGCTGTGAAGTTTAAAAGGTAAGTTTTTTGTCACAACAGGAGTGAAATGTAAATTTTGATGAATTAAAGTGCCCCTGTTTTTAATCAAAGTTTTAAAAACCGGCACTTAAACATCAAAATTTACATTCACTTTAAGGCTCTTTTTCACTACCGCTGGTATTATGAGTCTTGCAGGTATATCTGTACCGCACACTTTTTTGTCCGCAACGCAACGTAACTACCGCAGCTTTCAAAAAGTCCTTTTTCAATGGGACTTCCTTTGCGCCGGAATTACGAGTCTGCCTGGGAGTCCAAAAAGTGAGCGGTACAGCCAATACCGTCAAGATCCGTACCGTTAACTGAAAGTCAGTAGTTATGGGTTTTATGCTACAACGCCGTAACATAAAACTCATAACTAAAGTGCTAAAAAGTACACTAACACACATAAACTACCTATTAACCCCTAAACCGAGGCCCTCCCGCATCGCAAACACTTAAATAAAATTATTGACCCCTAATCTGCCGCTCCGGACATCGCTGCCACTATAATAAACATATTAACCCCTAAACCGCTGTACTCCCGCATTGCAAAAACTAGTTAAATATTATTAACCCCTAATCTGCTGTCCCTAACATCGCTGCAACCTACATTACTGTTAATAACCCCTAATCTGCTGCCCCCAAAATCGCTGCCACTATACTAAAGTTATTAACCCCTAACCCTAAGTCTAACCCTAACACCCACTAACTTTAATATAATTAAAATAAATCTAAATAAAAAATACTATTATTACCTAAATAATTCCTATTTAAAGTTAAATACTTACCTATAAAATAAACCCTAAGCTAGCTACAATATAACTAATATTTACATTGTAGCTATCTTAGCTTTTATTTTTATTTCACAGCTAAATTTGTATTTATTTTAACTAGGTAGACTAGTTAGTAAATAGTTATTAACTATTTACTAGTTACCTAGCTAAAATAAATACAAATTTACCTGTAAAATAAAACCTAACCTGAGTTACACTTACACCTAACCTTACACTACAATTAAATAAATTACATTAATTAAATACAATTAACTAAATTACAAAAAAAAAACACACTAAATTACACAAAATAAAAAAGAAATTATCAAATATTTAAACTAATTACACCTAATCTAATAGCCCTATCAAAATAAAAAGCCCCCCCCCCCAACAAAAAAAAAAACCCTAGCCTAAACTAAACTGCCAATAGCCCTTAAAAGGGCCTTTTGCGGGGCATTGTCCCAAAGAAATCAGCTCTTTTAGCTGTAAAAAAAATATACAAACAATCCCCCAACAGTAAAACCCACCACCCACACAACCAAACCCCCCAAATAAAACGTATCTAAAAAACCTCAGCTCCCCATTGCCTTGAAAAGGGCATTTGGATGAAGCTCAATCCTATTGGCTGATTGCATCAGCCAATAGGATTTTTTCACCTTTAATTCCGATTGGCTGATAGAATTCTATCAGCCAATCAGAATTCAAGGGATGCCATCATGGATGACATCCCTTAAAGGAACCTTCATTCTTCATTCGCTGTGGAAAGAAGAGGATGCTCCACGCCGGATGTCTTGAAGATGGAGCTGCTCCACGCTGGATGGATGAAGATAGAAGATGCCGTCTGGATGAAGACTTCTGCCGGCTTGGATGAAGACTTCTCCCGGCTTCGTTGAGGACTTCTTGCTGCTTGAATGAAGACTTCCGCCGCTTTGCTGAGGATGGATGTCGGGTCTTCAAAAACTGTAAGTGGATCTTCGGGGGTTAGTGTTAGTTTTTTTTTAAGGGTTTATGGGGTGGGTTTTATTTTTAGATTAGGGTTTGGGCAGAAAAAGAGCTAAATGCCCTTTTAAGGGCAATGCCCATCCAAATGCCCTTTTCAGGGCAATGGGGAGCTTAGGTTTTTTAGATAGGTTTTTATTTGGGGGGTTTATTTGTGTGGGTGGTGGGTTTTACTGTTGGGGGTTGTTTGTATTTTTTTTTACAGGTAAGAAAGCAGATTTCTTTGGGGCAATGCCCCGCAATAGGCCCTTTTAAGGGCTATTGTCAGTTTAGTTTAGGCTAGGGTTTTTTTTATTTTGGGGGCTTTTTTATTTTGATAGGGCTATTAGATAAGGTGTAATTAGTTTAATTATTTGATAATTTCTTTTTTATTTTGTGTAATTTAGTGTTTGTTTGTTTTTGTAATTTAGTTAATTGTATTTAATTCATGTAATTTCTTTAATTGTAGTGTAAGGTTAGGTGTTAGTGTAACTCAGATTAGGTTTCATTTTACAGGTAAATTTGTATTTATTTAATCTAGGTAGTTAGTAAATAGTTAATAACTATTTACTAACTAGTCTACCTAGTTAAAATAAATACAAACTTAGTTGTGAAATAAAAATAAACCCTAAGCTAGCTACAATGTAACTATTAGTTATATTGTAGCTAGCTTAGGGTTTATTTTATAGGTAAGTATTTAGTTTTAGGAATTATTTAGGTAATAATATTAATTTTTATTTAGATTTATTTTAATTATATTAAAGTTTGTGGGTGTTAGGGTTAGACTTAGGGTTAGGGTTAGGGGTTAATAACTTTAGTATAGTGGCGCCGACGTTGGGAGCAGCAGATTAGGGGTTAAAAAGTGTAATGCATGTGGCAGCGACATTGGGGGCAGCAGATTAGGGGTTAATACATATAATGTAGGTGTTGGCGATGTCGGGGGCAGCAGATTAGGGGTAACAAGTGTAATGTAGGTGGCGGCGACATTGGGGGCTGCGGATTAGGGGTTAATAAGTGTAATGTAGGTGGCGGCGACATTGAGGGCGGCAGATTAGGGGTTAATAAATATAATGTAGGTGTCGGCGATGTCGGGCGCAGCAGATTTGGGGTGTTTAGACTCAGGGTTTATGTTAGGGTGTTAGGTGTAAACATAACTTTTGTTTCTCCATAGGAATCAATGGGGCTGCATTACGGAGCTTTACGCTCCTTTATTGCAGGTGTTAGGCTTTTTCTCAGCTGGCTCTCCCCATTGATGTCTATGGGGAAATCGTGCACAAGCACGTAAAACCAGCTCAAAGCAGCGCTGGTATTGGAGTGCGGTATGGAGCTCAATTTTGCTCTACGCTCACTTATTGCCTGCTAACACCGGGTTTTTGCAAACCTGTAATAGCAGCACTATAGGGAGGTGAGCGGTGACAACAATAACTTGCAAATTAGCACCGAGCAGCTCTTACTGCAAAACTCGTAATCTAGCCGTCTGTTAGCTAACGGTCTGGATTGTTTTCCAGTCAGCGCTCTCCCCTTAAGGCACTTTTGTTGGTGCTAGAGCACTGATTAAATAACAATTAAGACCATTAGCTCACAGAAAATTTCACTTTGAAGTGGGCGGCGGAGTGCGGGGTATTTTAATTTTATATTAAAAAGTAAGTTATAGCGCATCTTTATTACAACTGATTAATTAAACTCCATCTAAAATATCTCTAACATTCCAGATCTAATTTTAAAAAAAGGGGAGAGTTTACCATGACTTTAATCGCCCTTGTCTCAAAATCTCCTATTTCTCACAAAACAGAAACATTCAACAGATGCAAGAAAAAGAGCTCCAGGTGACAAACTAGCCAAATCAACCACCAAGAACAAGCACAAAATGTATAGAAGCCAACAGTGAGTATAGCTTCAGACCTGAGGAAGAGAGGAAACCCCTGAAAGCTTGTTGATACAGTATGTATTATTACTGCAATAAAAAGGTATCACTACTTTCTGCAGTACTCTTATTTTGACATCTAATTCACTAACAACACATCTACGCCAATTAGGATTGCCACCTCCGCCATGTTTTCCTGGACACTTATGAGTTACACATATTGCAAGGTATGCAGGGAGGAATATGAATACAGCTGTCTAGAAACACAATACATGCTCCTTCCTGCACACCCTGCAGCATGTGTGACTCATAAGTGTCCAGGAAAACAAGGCTGAGGTGGCAACCCTAACACCAATCATCTTTGAGTTTAACAAACATCTCAGATTACAAGTGGAGCTCCCGCTCGATTGTTAATTGCGCTAGAATTAAGCTTTTTGCGCACATCGGGTTGCAGTCGTATTATGAGTTATAAGTAACTGTTTTTGCTCACGTGCTATTCCAATGAGCATAAAAGCTAAACTTACAGTAGCATGTGCAAATTCACATATTCCCCCATAGAAGTCAATGGAGAAAAAAAAAGTAGAAAAAAACACCCTACTCGCATGCAAACTCGATTGCATATTCTCATGTGCGCTAACCCAACATGAAAATATGAATATTTTACATTCCAATGTTCTTCAGATAGAAGATTGTGTTCTATTTATTCATAAATAAACATTTCTACATACATCTGATGGTATTTTGGTACAATATATATATATATGAATATCTATTTATAAATACTTAGAACATATTCTGCTATCTGCAGAACATTGGAATGTGAAATATTTACAGTAAATACATAGTTAAAACCTTTATTAAATATGAATATTGTGTAAATTTGCTTTTCATGTTTTCATCTACTTAACTGCCAAGGGCTCCAATGCACTTATATATATATGTCTGTCTATGTATGTGTACATATGTATTTATGTGTTTATATGTGCATATATGTTTTTAAATACATATGTTAAAACACTTTGCCTGCTTTTTTTTCTAACACCTGAGATCTCATATCTTTGAGGATTTTGTGTGCAATATTTTTTTATATAATTTTTATTAGATAGTGTTATTATGAGTGTAACTGTACTTTTTTAATGTATTTCTGATGTGTTTTGTGCAACTTTTTAGTTTTGCAAACCAGTTAACCAAAACTCTGAAGATGCAGTAATCATTTTAGCGTAAATCGCAATTGCGCTCAAGCGACCGCATTTACTTTCAACTTGTAATAGAGTGATAAGCTCAACGAGCACAAACCACACCATGAGGCGCTCTCTTTCTGCTTTTACCTTTTAGATCTACTGATTCACCGTCGGCCTCAAGAGCAGCAGCCTCACCACTTTGTTATAACAAAGAACTTTTTTGTTCTCTTAAACATCACTGTTACGGTTACCCTTAGTCTCGCTGAGAGATGGACCGCTTAGTAGCCTGGATCCCTATTGCTAAAGAGGGGAGAAGCTGCTTTCCATAGTATTCTATATGAGTCTCGCAAATATAGAATAATCTCCCTTAGCTGTAGTACAGCTAGGATACCCTTCTGCCCACAAAAACGAGTCAACGCTGCGATTGAGGGTCAAACAAGAACTCAGCACTGGGATGCCCAGCCTGCTTTTTATTAAGGTTACATGCACACAGGGCACTCCCAGGGAGAGAGGGGGGGGGGAGCACAAAATCCCCCATCACACATTTAGATAGAGAGCACTGTCCTTTGACAGGCCACAATAGGATTACAGTACTTAAGATAACAAGTTTACAAGTTCATCTTATCAATTAGCAGTCTGGCTCCAGAGGTGATTAGACAATGGGATTGGTTATCCCTAAACTTAGAGCTGAGGCCAGCAAAAATGTGTATTTAGGCAATAGTTTCTAAAAGCTGAAAAAAAAGAGTTAACTCTTTATGAAATGATACTTGTTACGGTTTTCTTGGAGCCCTTCTTAGGCGCTGGCTTGCTGGTTCAGGCATTGCTGCTGGGAAATAAGCTCTTCACAACAAAATAACTAATGCTTCTGTAACAGTGCTCCCTTTCTGTGGAACACTCTGGCAGACACGGTCTGACCCCTTTTCGGGGCAGACTAAGGCTGTCCAGACCGCTGGTTATGCGGGGCTGAGGTCGGTTTGTCTGGACAACCCGTCGGCGTTGCCATTCTGTTTCCCAGGTCTGTAAGTAATGGTGAAATTGAAGGGTTGCAACGATAAGCTCCAACGTAATAGCCTGCCGTTATCTCCAGAGACCCGGTTCAGCCACACCAACGGGTTATGGTCGGTGACCAGAGTGAACTCCTGACCATATAAATAGGGAGTCAATTTCTTTAATGCCCACACCAAAGCCAAACACTCCTTTTCGACCGCTGCATAGCTGACTTCGCGGGGCAGGAGCTTCCGGCTGATGTAGGCAACTGGATGCTCCCCTCCATCTTCGCCTACTTGGCTGAGGACAGCTCCCAGCCCGAACATGGAAGCGTCTGTATGGACGATAAAACGTTTGTTAAGGGCTGGGGCCGCCAAGACAGGAGCGTTAATTAGAGCATTTTTGAGAGCCTGGAAAGCCGTTTCACAGTGGGGAGACCACAGGACCTGTCGAGGTAAGTTCTTCTTGGTCAAGTCAGTCAGGGGTTTGGCAAGTGTGCTGTAGTCTGGTATGAACCGTCTATAGTACCCTGCCCTGCCCAGGAAGGCTAGGACCTGAGTCTTAGTGATGGGGGTGGGCCAATTGGCGACAGCTTCTATTTTGGCCGGCTCTGGTCGCTGCTTTCCACACCCCACCCGGTGACCCAGGTACTGTACCTCGGCCATCCCAAAGTGGCATTTTTCTGGCTTCAGAGTCAGGCCAGCAGCCCGGATCTGATCCAGAACCATTCCCACATGAGCTAAGTGGTCCTCCCAGGACTCACTGTGGATCGCTATGTCGTCCAGGTAGGCGCAAGCAAAACTCTGGAAGCCATCCAGGAGCCTATCCACCAAGCGCTGGAATGTAGCTGGGGCATTCTTCATCCCAAACGGCATTACCCTAAACTGATATAAGCCGAATGGGGTGACGAATGCCGACTTGGGGATAGCCTCCGGGGCCAGGGGAATCTGCCAGTAACCTTTGCAGAGGTCAATAGTGGTCAGGTAATTTCCCCTGGCTATACGATCGAGTAGCTCGTCTACCCTGGGCATAGGGTAAGCGTCCGTCACGGTATTTTCATTGAGCCTCCGATAGTCTACACAGAACCGGGTGGTCCCATCTTTCTTGGGCACCAAGACAACTGGGGAGGCCCATGGACTATCGGAGGGCTCAATTACCCTGAGCTGGAGCATCTCATCGATCTCCTTCTTCATTCCTGTCCTAACTGCTTCGGGGATTCGGTACGGAGCCTGGCGCAAGGGAGCTTGTCCCGGAGTATCTACCTGGTGGGTGGTTAAAGTAGTGTACCCTGGCTTCGGGGAGAAGGTGAGGTGTTTGGACTGGAGGAGTTGGTTGAGCTGCTCCCTTTCAGTGGGGCTAAGTCGGTCCCCTATCTGAACCTGCGCCACTATACCTGTGGGGAGACTCTTTTCTAATAGGTCTGGAATGGGTAAACTGTCGGGGTCTTCCTGAGGGGAACAACATACGGCCGTCACGTTCTCTGGTCGCTCAAAATATTCCTTGAGCATGTTTACATGGAATGTCTTTCTAAGATTGTTGTCATGGCAGCTAGCTATCACATAAGTGGTGTCTCCCCTTTTCTCTACGATCTGGTAGGGACCCTGCCAGGACGCCTGCAATTTGTCTGTCTTCACCGGCTTAAGTACTAACACCTTTTGTCCTATGGTGAAGATTCTCTTTCGGGCCCCCCGATCGTACCATACTTTCTGTCTTCTCTGGGCCAACTGGAGATTAGCCCGCACGGATTTGGCTAATTGCTCCATTCGGTCCCTGAGTTCCAGCACGTATGGCACAATGGGGACACCGTCAGCCTCCATCTCTCCCTCCCAGTGCTCCCGGATCAGGTTTAGGGGTCCCCGTACCTTTCTTCCGTAGAGCAACTCGAAGGGAGAGAACCCTGTCGTTTCCTGGGGCACCTCCCGATAAGCAAATAGGAGGTGTGGCAGGAAGCGTTCCCAGTCTCGGTATTCCTGAGTGAACGTCTTGAGCATTTGCTTGAGGGTCCCATTGAACCTCTCACACAGCCCGTTCGTCTGGGGGTGGTATGGGGAGCTCAGGAGGGACTTAATTTTGCAAACCTGCCAGAGTTGTTGGGTTAATTCAGCCGTAAATTGGGTGCCTTGGTCGGATAGGATTTCTTTTGGAAATCCTACCCGGGAGAACACCTGTACTAGTGCATTCGCTACCGTATCCGCTTGTATGTTGGATAGGGCGACAGCCTCTGGGTACCTGGTAGCGTAGTCCACTACGGTAAGAATGTAGCGCTTACCGGAGGGACTAGGGGTAGCCAGTGGTCCCACTAGGTCAATAGCAACCCGGCTGAAGGGTTCCTCTACAATGGGCATATTTACTAGCTGGGCTTTAGGGTGATCGCCTCACCTTCCTACTCGTTGACACACATCGCAGGTGTTACAGTAAGTTCTAACGTCAGCGTGCACCCCTGGCCAAAAGAACGTGTGAGTAATGCGGTGTAGGGTACGGGTAACGGCTAGGTGGCCTGCTAAGGGGATGTCGTGGCCTATTTTGAGGATTTCTTGACGGTATTTGTGGGGCACTACCAGCTGTCGCCTACGCTGTCCCCTTTTCTCTGTCCAGCGGTATAGTTTCCCTTTTTCCCATAAGAATGTTTCGTTATCTGCCCCGCCCCCTCCGGTCTCTGCTCGTTCCCGGTACTTTTGTAAGGTCGGGTCAGTCTTAGACTCTGCCTCGAAAGCATCTGGGGTGTCCCAGGGTATGGGGCCTAACCTGTCAGGCAAGGTCGGGGTAGGTCTTACCTGTGTCTCCCGCACTGGTGAGAGCTCTCGCTCTGTCCGGGCTTGGGCCCGTGTAGTCACTGGGTCCGCCTCGTTGTTGCATACTGGAGCATAGGCAGAAGTCATGGGGCCCAAATCGTTGCCCAGTAGTACTTCGGCAGGTAAATTATCCATTAGGCCCACGTTCACAGCCCCCTTTCCCGCTCCCCAATCAAGATGCACTTTAGCTGTTGGGATTTTGTACACATCCCCCCCCGCCACTCTAACAGCCACAGTCTGTCCGGATCGCTTGTGCTCTGGCACCAAATGACTCTGTACCAGCGTGATAGTAGCCCCTGTGTCTCGCAATCCCTCGGTAGATCGCCCCTCGAGCCATACCCTCTGCCGATGGTGCTGGCGGTTATCTGAGGCAGCATATACAGGGTCTGCCTCATGAAGCGGCCCCACATATCCCTCCATAGGGGCCTCTTGGTTAACACAGAGGGCCCGGGCCGGACGATAGGACCCAGAGGGGTAATTGTAATTCCTGGGTGTCTGGTGCGTATTAAGGGGGCAGCTAGCCATGAAATGCCCTGGTTGCTTGCATCGGTGGCAAGTCGGTCTGTGACGCTCAGAGCTGTTATTGGGTGGTCCTGAGTGTCGGACGGGCCCTGTGGGCACCAGGGCTCGGAATTCAGCACGAGGGGGTGCACGGTAAACCTCTCTGGGTTCGACCCGTGCTGGAGCTCGGTAGTTCATGGGTTCGTGAAGACGGGAGTCATAATGTTCATCGGCCAATTTGGCTGCTTCTTCTAAGGTAGAAGGCCGCCTGTCTCGCAGCCATTCCTTCCCTTGCTGTTCCATGCCATTATAAAAATGTTCTAAGAGAAACAATTGTAAAATTTCCTCCCCAGTCACCGCTTTACTTCCGCTCAGCCAGTGATTTGCCGCTCTCCGCATTCGGTGCGCCCATTCCATATGGGTATCGTTAGGCTTCTTTTCCGTGCCCCGAAACTGTCGGCGATACGTGTCCGGAGTTACAGCGTACCGTCGCAACAGTGTCTCCTTAACTAGCTCATACTGTGTCACTTCCTTAGCACCCAGAGTACGAAAGGCTTCCAGGGCTCGCCCGGATAGTTTCCCAGACAATATCGTGGGCCACTCTCTGTTGGGAATCTGGTGCAGGGCACATTGCCTTTCGAAGTCCGCCAAATATTCATCAATCCCTGTCTCGCTCTCTAGAAAGGGTCAAAATGCCGTATAGGGTATCTTGGGCCTCCCAGCATTTTCGACAGGGATGATTACCTGCGGGGCTACAGCATTGTGGTGTGCGTTCGCTAGGTTGAGTTCGTGGGCTCGAGTCTCTCGTATATCCTCGTCCGCCTCCGCCATCAACTGCTGTACCAATTCCATGGAGGGGTTCGGCCCGTATAATGAGAGCCTTTCCCGAACAATCCTGGTTTTTTCGTCACTAATCGTGGTCGGTGTTTCCGCCATTGTGAAGCTCTGATCCAGTTCGTTCAATTCTGCGATCAGCTCTCTCCTCGGCCGGTTGCTGGCGTACCCCCCTCTGCTTTCAAGTAAATCCTTTAGGGTTGTACGCTTCAATTTTTCGTAAGCGCTCTCCATCCGTTCTGTACCTCTCCTAGGAAATCCAGGAAAATCCCGCCGCTGCCGCCAAATGTTACGGTTACCCTTAGTCTCGCTGAGAGATGGACCGCTTAGTAGCCTGGATCCCTATTGCTAAAGAGGGGAGAAGCTGCTTTCCATAGTATTCTATATGAGTCTCGCAAATATAGAATAATCTCCCTTAGCTGTAGTACAGCTAGGATACCCTTCTGCCCACAAAAACGAGTCAACGCTGCGATTGAGGGTCAAACAAGAACTCAGCACTGGGATGCCCAGCCTGCTTTTTATTAAGGTTACATGCACACAGGGCACTCCCAGGGGGAGAGGGGGGGGAAGCACAAAATCCCCCATCACACATTTAGATAGAGAGCACTGTCCTTTGACAGGCCACAATAGGATTACAGTACTTAAGATAACAAGTTTACAAGTTCATCTTATCAATTAGCAGTCTGGCTCCAGAGGTGATTAGACAATGGGATTGGTTATCCCTAAACTTAGAGCTGAGGCCAGCAAAAATGTGTATTTAGGCAATAGTTTCTAAAAGCTGAAAAAAAAGAGTTAACTCTTTATGAAATGATACTTGTTACGGTTTTCTTGGAGCCCTTCTTAGGCGCTGGCTTGCTGGTTCAGGCATTGCTGCTGGGAAATAAGCTCTTCACAACAAAATAACTAATGCTTCTGTAACAATCACAAACTTTTTAGGGTTCTATTTAGAGCACATTAATAATTGTTTAGTGATATTAATATTATTTTCATTTCGCTTATTTTTTGCACATTTGTACCAATACCATTTTATTCATACTAAATTTATTGTCTTATTGGGGATTAACACCATTTGATCATCACGCATTATTTGAAACACTATTTCCAACGCACATTATTCTTTACGAATTGTTGATCAATTTATTCCTATACACTTGATACTTTTTCTTTTTTCTCAGCCTCAACACTCATTATTAGATATATTATTCACAACGCACATTATATTTTGTATTTTATTTTCTATCAATTGTTGATTAATTCACTTCCTGACACTTTTTCTCAGCCTTTAATTACATCAGGCGCACCTTATTTCTATGCTCTTTGTATAGTTTTTTTCAACGAGCACAAACACCTGGGATAAACCCCTTTGGAATGTTTGCGCTCCACTTGTAATCTGGCCCTATATATATCAAGCATAATAACGTTGTTTAACGCATAGTATACATTTTGCTTTATGATATTATAATTAGCCTTAATAGATTATATGAAAGGTCACCAAAAATGTTTTGTAGTGTGTTGCTGATTTGTACATGAGATTATTCCATATAATATCTGTTGGCTTGCAGCATATTAGCCATCTGGTGCTCCTGTATATGAAATTTGCAGATTTCAAAGTGTATATTTTAATATGTCATGATTAATGGGGTGACAAAAAATATTGGAAAAAGAGGGCAACCATTTACATATTTAATCAAAGCAGTGATAGTTCCTGACATGCTTTGGAAAGGATCCAAAAAAGGGGCAGGGCTATATGAAAGGGTAAAATAAATAGGTTTTACTGCATTTTATATACAAATAAAATGAATATTAAATAGTTTGTACAAACAATGTGCTCCTTTTTCCTGTAATAGAATTTTACAAACATGACAGCAAGGAAGACTCTGAGGAATACAGGCCTGTTAGTTTTCCATCAGCAGATGAAAATGGAATGAAGACAAAATTTAAGGAACTAACTGTGATCTAAATTCAAATGACTTACAAGATACAAAACATCATGTTACATAAAGATCATTTTATGCCAGTCTAAGTGATCTTTTTTGAATTCTTGCAAAAGTGATGCAGTTGATAAAGCTTTCAGTATCTTGATTATACTAAGCTATTTGACATAGTTAAATGTTAAGGGTGTCCAACTATCTTCAAAGTCTTCAAAATGTCAAGCTTAATGTGTGCTTAAAGGGACATAATACTTTTATGCTAAATCACTTGAAAGTTAAGTAGCATAACTGTAAAAAGCTGACAGGAAAATATCCCCTGATCATGTAAAAAAGGAAAATATTTTACCTCAAAATTTCCTCAGCTCACCAGAGTAAGAGGCTGAATTATCAAATGTCTATCGGACCTGATCCGACAGTGCGGATCATGTCCGACAGACATCGCTGAATGCGGAGAACAATACGCTTTCCATATTTAGCATTGCACCAGCAGCTCACAAGAGGTGTCCATCAGCAGGGAGGTGTCAATCAACCCGATCGTACTCGATCGGGTTGAATTGTGGCGATTCCTGTCTGCCTCATCAGAGCAGGCGGACAGGGTTATGGAGCAGCGGTCTTTAGACCGCTGCTTCATAACTGCTGTTTCTGGCGAGTCTGAAGACTAGCCAGAAACACGGGCAGCTTGATAAATGGGCCTCTGTGTGTTCTGTAAAAAGTTATCTTTCAGTTACTGCCCAGCTTTAGGTAAAAAAAGAAAAGAAAAAAAGGAAGAAATGAAAAGCAGCCAATCAGCATCAGCAGTTCTGAGGTCATAAACTATTTTACTGTGGTCTCATGAGATTTCATAGTAAACCTCCTTAAACTAAATAGGGAAATAACATGAGTGTGCATGAGGCACACTCCCTTGCAAGTCCCAGGACACGCATACTGATTTGCTGCTTAAAGTCCTTTACAATGGGTGTGAATACTTAGGACATTTTGAGGAAAAATATCTTTCTTTTTAACATGTTCAGGTGATTTTTCTTTTCAGCTTTTTACAGCTATGCTGCATCATTTTCAACATTTGGGTATCAGGTCCCATTAAAGATATATATATATATATATATATATATATATATATATATATATATATATATATATATATATATACAGTGGGACCTCGGTTAACGCGCGCCTCGGTAAACGAAAAATCGGTTTACGAATTAAAATTTCTGAGAAAAAATGCCTCGGTTTACGAATTTTTCCCGCAATACGAAAAAAAAGTTGCCTGGTTTATAGATCCGCCCCCCTGCCCCATGCGTGATTTGGAGCCATTGGCAGAAGATTTTGGAGCCTTTTGGAGCAGTTTTTGGAGCAGTTTTTGGAGCCTTTTTGGTGCATCTCAAGAAGTGGAAAGGTAGGGAGCTGAGCTTGGTTGTTTGCATGCCTTTTACTGTGTGTTCTGCATTCTGGGGGTGATTTCCATGCCAGCTCATGTGCTGTGCATGCCTGTTACAGCTCATCTGCTGTGCATGGCTGTTACAGCTCATCTGCTGTGCATGCCTGTTACAGCTCATCTGCTGTGCATGCCTGTTACAGCTCATCTGCTGTGCATGGCTGTTACAGCTCATCTGCTGTGCATGCCTGTTACAGCTCATCTGCTGTGCATGCCTGTTACAGCTCATCTGCTGTGCATGCCTGTTACAGCTCATCTGCTGTGCATGCCTGTTACAGCTCATCTGCTGTGCATGCCTGTTACAGCTCATCTGCTGTGCATGCCTTTTAGTGTGGTTTCCATGCCAGCTCATGTGCTGTGCATGCCTTTTTTGCATTGTGGGGTTGTTTTTCCATGCCAGCTCATGTGGGTGTAAAGCATTTTTAATTTTTTTTGCATACTTAGGGACGGTGGTGTCATGGCACCCAAGAAAGCAGCGGAAGCTGGGAAGAGGAAGAAGGAGATGATTCTGATTGAGGACAAGAAGGAAATCATCAGGAAGCATGAAGGAGGAATGCGATTGACTGACCTTGCCAAAGAGTATGGAAGGAGTGCATCCACAATCGGTACAATCCTAAAAATGAAAGAGAAGATTACTGGGAGAGATGCAGCCAAGGGAGTCACCCGGGTCTCCAAGCAACGGCCACCTGTTCTGGAGGAGGTCGAGAAGTTGCTCCTGCTCTGGATTGAACAGAAGCAGCGTGCAGGGGACTCAGTGACCAAGGCGATCATCTGCGAAAAAGCCAAGGCCTTGCATGCTGACCTCCTCAAACAACAGCCAGGAACGTCAGCAGATGCAGAAGGCTTCAAGGCCAGCAGGGGGTGGTTCGAAAGGTTCAAGAACAGATCTGGCATCCACAGTGTGGTCAGGCATGGAGAGGCTGCAAGTTCCGATGTTGCTGCAGCTGAAGATTTTGCTACGGAGTTCCTGGAAGTCATAGTTTCAGAGGGCTACCTTCCTCAGCAGGTCTTCAACTGCGACGAGACTGGACTCTTCTGGAAGAGGATGCCAAAGCGTACCTTCATCACAGAACAGGAGACCTCATTGCCTGGCCACAAGCCGATGAAGGACCGTCTTACCCTCCTGTTCTGCGCCAATGCCAGTGGGGACCTTAAGATCAAGCCCCTGCTTGTCTACCATTCAGAGACCCCACGGGCCTTCAAGAAACACAAGGTGAACAAGGAGCAGTTGAGCGTTTTGTGGCAGTCTAACCCAAAGGCTTGGGTCACACGCCTCTTGTTTGTGAAGTGGGTCAATGCGGTTTTTGGTCCTGCTGTGAAGAAGTACCTTGTGGATAATAACCTGCCACTCAAGGCCATGCTGCTCATGGACAATGCTCCTGCCCATCCTCCAGGCCTCGAGGAAGACTTGCTGGAGGACTTTAATTTCAAGGTCATGTTCCTTCCGCCTAACACCACCCCACTACTCCAGCCAATGGACCAGCAGGTCATCTCCAATTTTAAAAAAATCTACACAAGGGAGCTTTTCCAGCGATGCTTTGAGATGACAGATCGCTCAAGCCTCACCCTCCATGAATTTTGGAGAGAGCATTTTGACATTGTGAGCTGTCTGCAGATTATCACCATTGCCTGGGCCGGGGTCAGCCAGACAAACCTAAATTCTGCTTGGCGCAACCTTTGGCCAGACTGTGTTGTAAAACCTGCCTCCAGTGCTTCTGCACCTGCACCAGAGTCAACAGTGTTGGAGGAAATTGTTTCCTTGGGGAGGACCATGGGCCTGGAGGTGACTGAGGAGGATGTCTACGAGCTGGTGGAGGAACACAACCGTGACCTAACCACCGAGGAGCACGTGGAATTGCAGAAGGAGTCGATGGAGGAGCAGATCGCATTTGAGGAGGAGGAGGAAATGAGTGAGGAACAGCTCTCTTCCACGGAACTCAAGGAGGCATGCCAAATGTGGGTAAACCTACAGACTTTTGTACAGCAGCACCACCCAGATAAGGCTCTAGCCCACAGACTTGTGAGCAGTTTTGACACAGACATCATGTCCCCTTTCCGAGGGATGCTTAAAAGGCGCCAGAGGCAGCAGACAATGGAAAGGTTCCTACAAAAACAGCCTAGACATGAAGAAGAACCTGCTTGTGTTAGTGCTGCCCAATTGCCCTCGTCCTCCTCATCTTCCAAACAGTGTTGAAATTGTTTTGCTATTTTCCATGTTTTCCCTGTTGACGTGTTATTTATGTACAGTACAGTTAAAGTGTACTGTACCATGTTACCAACAGTCTGCCATGTTTTAAAAGTTGAAGTGTGATGTTTTAAAACATAAAGTTGGATGTTTGAAATATTATGTACAGTATTTATGCCTTTAAAGTGCACTTTATAAAGAGTTTTAAACAGATAAAATACTGTGTTTGACTTTTTTTTCTCACCTCCGGAACGCATTAATTGGTTTTCAATGCATTCCTATGGGAAACCGTGTTTCGGTTTACGAATTTTTCGAAATACGAAACGTCCCGGAGAATGGATTAATTTCGTAAACCGAGGTCCCACTGTATATATATATATATACACACATATATATATATATATATATATATATATATATATATATATATATATATATACAGTATCTCACAAAAGTGAGTACACCCCTCACATTTTTGTAAATATTTTATTATATCTTTTCATGTGCTGTCCCCTCAAAATAACTCAACACACAGCCATTAATGTCTAAACAGTTGGCAACAAAAGTGAGTACACCCCCTAAGTGGAAATGTCCAAATTGGGCCCAAAGTGTCAATATTTTGTGTGACCACTATTATTCTCCAGCACTGCCTTAACCCTCTTGGGCATGGAGTTCACCAGAGCTTCACAGGTTGACAACATCACAGAGCTGGTGGATGTTAGAAACCTTGCGCTCCGCCACCTTCCATTTAAGCATGCCCCATAGATGCTCAATAGGGTTAAGGTCATGATACATGCTTGGCCAGTCCATCACCTTTACCCTCAGCTTCTTTAGCAAGTCAGTGGTCGTCTTGGAGGTGTGTTTGGGGTCGTTATGTTGGAATACTGCCCTGCGGCCCAGTCTCCGAAGGGAGGGGATCATGCTCTGCTTCAGTATGTCACAGTATATGTTGCCATTCATGGTTCCCTCAATGAACTGTAGCTCCCCAGTGCCGGCAGCACTCATGCAGGTCCAGACCATGACACTCCCACCCCCATGCTTGACTGTAGGCAATACACACTTGTCTTTGTACTCCTCACCTGGTTGCCACCACACACGCTTGACATCATCTAAACCAAATAAGTTTATCTTGGTCTCATTGGACCACAGGACATGGTTCCAGTAATCCATGTCCTTAGTCTGCTTTTCTTCAGCAAACTGTTAGCGGGCTTTCTTGGGCATCATCTATAGAAGAGGCTTCCTTCTGGGATGACAACCACGCAGACCAATTTGATGCAGTGTGCGGTGTATAGTCTGAGGACTGTCAGGCTGGACCCCCCACCCCTTCAACCTCTGCAGCAATGTTGGCAGCACTCATACATGTACACTCACTACTTTATATTGTAGCAAAGTGTCATTTCTTCAGTGTTGTCACATGAAAATATATAATAACATATTTATAAAAATGTGAGGGGTGTACTCACTTTTGTGAGATATTGTGTATATATATATATATATATATATATATATATATATATATATATATATATATATATATATATATATATATACAGTAATGCAATAGGAGCACTCTTTGGTCCTTTTATAATCTGTGAAGTTTATTAAGTGTAACGTTTCGGGGACACACTCCCCTTCCTCAGACAAACCAACACAGCAAACAAATGGGTTTAAATATCATAAGCCCCACCCCCAGTGAGTGCAAATGTACCAAAATAGTTGTCAAGGTGATCCTCATAGTGTATACACTATGAGGATCACCATGACAACTATTTTGGCACAATCTGCACTCACTGGGGCTTATGATATTTAAACCCATTTGTTTGCTTTGTTGGTTTGTCTGAGGAAGGGGAGTGTGTCCCCGAAACGTTACACTTAATAAACTTCATGGATTATAAAAGTATCAGAGAGTGGTTCCATTGCATTACTGTATTCAAATCGGTTGCACCCTGGCAGTTGTACATTAAAGTGAGAGTGCGCTTTATTGGGACTTTTTATTTATATATACAGTATATATATATATATATATATATATATATATATATATATATATATATATATATATATATATATATATATATACTGTCTATACACACAGAGAGTGAAGCAAGCATAACATTTTATTTATTTATTTATTCATTTTTATTTTACACTTATTTGAAAGTTTATTATCTGTGCAATGCTTACGGTTGCCAGGTGTCCAGTATTCAACCAGAGAGTCCAGTATTTTAGCATGCTGTCCAGTAAAATCTAATAAAAAATATTGGACACTTAAGCATCCAGTATTTTTAAAGCCTTCCTAAGTGTTAGCTAAATGTTAATAGTCTCGTATTCCACTGTGCATTGTATGTTATAAGTTTTACAGACAGCCACGGGGTGTTAAAGCATTGTTGTGTGTGTGTGCGCTCCTGGCATTTAGGGAAACATATCACAACTGCATATGTGTGTTACTGGCAACCAAGGGTATAAAACGACTCCACAGTTGTGGAGGGTGGGGCCTGTGGTTGATCTTTTTGGGGGGGTCATTGTGTGTGTATTTTTATGGAACACAGCTGGCAAACAGCACTGCTTGTAACCATTTACTGAATACAGGCTTCTGTATATGGAAGTAGGCTGTGCATTGTGGCCATGCAGAGTGAATTAATTAAGTTGCCACTCAGTTACCTTTACTGCCTTGCAGAAATGGATTCAACCTAGGCAGCATGTCATTGAGCAGGAGAGGGTACCTGGTGACCTGATTACCCATAGATATTGCGAGATTCAGGGAAGGAACAACTTGTAAGTCATTTATAATTGTTTTAATCATTGGAGTTTATATTGAGTATGAGCAAAGCAACTAAACTAAAAGTATTTGGTTAAATTGCCCTTAGACAACGTGCTTCAGATCAGACCCTGCTGCCTGCTGCTGTCAGTTATTTACCCACATTACACCTTAGATCAGACCCTACTGCCTGCTGATGTCAGTTATTTATGCACATTACCCCTCAGATCAGACCCCGCTGCCTGCTGATGTCAGTTATTGCACCTCAGATCAGACCCCACTGCCTTCTGCCATCAGTTATTTACCCAGATTGCACCACAGATCAAACCCCACTGCCTGCTGCTGTCAATAATTTACCCACATTTCAACACAGATCAGACACATCCGACTGTGAGGTATATGCCCACCTTCTCATCAGACCGTGTCACTTAAGTGTCTGGTTTTCATATTTATTCTTTTGACAACCAATTAAGCACTAGACTGTCTAGCTAAATACTGAATATCTGGCAATTGTAAGCTAAATCTAAAGCATCAAATGCTATCTGTTATGACATTTTCTGTTTTATAAGGATCACTATCTTTCATCCCTTAACAACTAGTGTACCCTCTATGGTGCCGACAGCAGCAAAGCTGTGCTAATACTGCACATCTTAGTTATTAGAAAAGTTACCTGTATGATGTACGGACAACATCAACATTGGCAATTCCTATCCACGCAACAACGAGTTATCAACTAAATATCAACACAAAAATACACATTGAATTCAACAGCCAAAGGCACTTAATAAAGCATAATACTCTCCTTTTCAATATGTTTGTAAGTATTCCAAGATGATTTGGAAGGATTCTATTATCTTGGGTATTTGCATTACACTCTAAAAGGGCCAGGGTCACCATTTAAGATGTATATATATATATATATATATATATATATATATATATATATACACACACAGTACAGGTGGCCCTCGTTTTACAACGGTTCAATTTACACCGTTTCAGAATAACAACCTTTTTTTCCAGTCATGTGACTGCTATTGAAAAGCATTGAGAAGCAGTGCATATATTAAAATAGCCAGTAGGTGGAGCTGTCCGCTTGTGTTGCAGCAAAGCCAAGCAAGCTGAAATTATTCAGTTTAACCAGACCTGAGCAATCGAACAGATTTCAAAGGAACAAGATCTTCCTGTCTATAAATCAATCCAGATTGGAATGCATAGAAAGAACTGTTTGCAGAAAAATGCAAGTGAAGTCTGTGTTGTGTGATTATTTTATTAGGTTTATAATGCTGTTTAGCAAATGTTTTTGTTCATTTAACTTAGTTTAATTATATATTCTGTGTTGTGTGATTATTTTATTAGGTTTATAATGCTGTTTAGCATTTAAAGTCTTCATTTCAAAGCTTTAAAAATAATGTATTAGGTGTTACTTATGACAATTTTGAGAGGGGCCTGGAACCTAACTCCCTCACTTCCCATTGACTTACATTATAAACTGGGTTTCAATTTACAACCATTCCTTCTGGAACCTAACCCCGGCGTAAACTGAGAGCTACCTGTATATATGAATAATTATACCAGCTATATAGGGAATTAATGTTAGGTTGGGAACACAGGAATTACAAAAAATGTTCAATTCAATGCACAAAGGTTCCCAGTTTCTTAATAATTAAAAAAGAACAAGAGAAAATGGAAAAACCTTAATCCAGCACATTAAGGGACGTATGACATCTGAATATTTCAATATACAAAATACTATAAAATACGGAGTTAGTCAATTTATTGGGTAATTCAATGCAATATAGATGAAAAGAAAAATATTTATATTCAAGATAAATAAAAGAAAATACTTCCTTAAAATATCAATGTGATGGACATTTTGTGTTGGGAAATATTTGACTAACACCTTATTTTAAAGAATTTCTTATATTGGAATGTTCAGATGCCATATGTCCCTTTAAGAGAAAATATATGGGGTCTTTCTGACGTTTTGTGGTCATTTGAATAAAATCTTTGTCATTTCAAGATCCTCCGAAGCTATGCTGGCCATCTCTATAATGTTTAGACATTTTAAAGTAAATGCCCCTTTAAATGATTAATGGAAGTTTTTGTGAGTCAACATACTTGACAATGTATTGAGTGTTGGAAAAATTGACTAACATCATATTTTATAGAATTCAGTATACTGTAATACTGACAATCCCTGTCAATTTTATATTCCCCTAAGCTATGCCGGCCATTGCTATAAAGTTTAAACATTTTCACCTAGATTACGAGTTGTGCGTTATGCTTAAAAAGCAGCGTTGGCCGGTCCCAACGCTGCTTTTTAACGCCCGCTGGTATTACGAGTCTTGAAATGACAGGCTCACCGCTCATTTTTTTGGCCAGACTCGGAAATACCGCAAATCCACTTACGTCAATTGCGTATGCTATATTTTCAATGGGACTTGCATAGCGCCGATATTACGAGTCTGACCAAAAGTGAGCAGTAGACCCTCTCCTGTCAAGCCTGGTACCGCATTTTAAAGTCAGTAGTTAGGAGTTTTACACTACAACACCGTAGCATAAAACTCTTAACTAAAGTGCTAAAAAGTACACTAACACCCATAAACTACCTATTAACCCCTAAACCGAGGCCCCCCCACATCGCAAACACTAAAATGAATTTTTTAACACCTAATCTGCCGAACCGGACATCGCCGCCACTATAATGAATATATTAACCCCTAAACCGCTGCACTCCCGCATCGCAAACACTAGTTAAATATTATTAACCCCTAATCTGCCGTCCCTAACATTGCCGCCACCTACCTACATTTATTAACCCCTAATCTGCATCCCACAACGTCGCGGCCACTATATTAAATGTATTAACCCCTAAACCTAAGTCTAACCCTAACACCCCCTAACTTAAATATAATTACAATAAATCTAAATAAAATTACTACAATTAACTAAATTATTCCTATTTAAAACTAAATACTTAACAATAAAATAAACCATAAGCTAGCTACAATATAACTAATAGTTACATTGTAGCTAGCTTAGGGTTTATTTTTATTTTACAGGCAACTTTGTATTTATTTTAACTAGGTAGAATAGTTATTAAATAGTTATTAACTATTTAATAACTACCTATTTAAAATAAAGACAAATTTACCTGTAAAATAAAACCTTACCTAAGTTACAATTACACCTAACACTACAGTATAATTAAATTAATTACCTAAATTAAATACAATTAATTACAATTAAATAAAATTATCTAAAGTACGGAAAAAAAACCCCACTAAATTACAGAAAATAATAAAATAATTACAATATTTTTAAACTAATTACACCTATTCTAATCACCCTAACAAAATAAAAAAGCCTTCCAAAATAAGAAAAAGCCCTACCCTACACTAAATTACAAATAGCCCTTAAAAGGGCCTTTTGCGGGGCTTTGCCCCAAATTAATCAGCTCTTTTACCTGTAAAAAAACAGAACAAATACCCCCCCAACATTAAAACCCACCACCCACACAACCAACCCTACTCTAAAACCCACTCAATCCCCCCTTAAAAAAACCTAACACTAACCCCTTGAAGATCACCCTACCGTGAGACATCTTCACCCAACTGGGCAGAAGTGGTCCTCCAGACGGGCAGAAGTCTTCATCCAAGCCGGGCAGAAGAGGTCCTCCAGATGGGCAGAAGTCCAGACGGCATCTTCTATCTTCATCCATCCGGCGCGGAGCGGGTCCATCTTCAAGACATCCGACGCGGAGCATTCTCTTCATCCAGAGTCTTCTTACTAAATGACAGTACCTTTAAGTGACGTCATCCAAGATGGCGTCCCTTCAATTCCGATTGGCTGATAGAATTCTACCAGCCAATCGGAATTAAGGTAGAAAAAATCCTATTGGCTAATGCAATCAGCCAATAGGATTGAAGTTCAATCCTACTGGCTGATCCAATCAGCCAATAGGATTGAGCTGGCATTATATTGGCTGTTCCAATCAGCCAATAGAATGCGAGCTCAATCCTATTGGCTCATTGAATCAGCCAATAGGATTTTTTCTATTGATGTGGAGCTAAATTTAGCTCTTCGCTCACTTTTTTGCGGTTAACGCCGGGTTTGTAAAAACCAGTAATACCAGCGCTGTCTGTAAATGAGCGGTGAGCATAAACTGCTCGTTTGCACCGCACAGCTTCTAACGCAAAACTCATAATCTAGGTGTTTGTGTTTTGTAAATATAGTCCTTAAATATTATCAAAATATACCACTTGAGACACCAATGTGTTAAATATTTCACCTGGGATCACTATAAATAAGGCAGATCATTGGACTCCTGCATCACATGCCTGAGGAATCCCAATCAGACTTGAGTGTAGCGTTGTTTACCATGACCACTGGAGCTCCGTGAGAATGGTGGTTTGTTTGGATGTAACTTTGGCTTGAATCTGATGTCTAAATTAGCAGTCCAGTGACTGGATGAAATTAAGTAACTCTTGGAGGGGCTGTTAAAAATATACAGTACTAAAGTTATAACCAAGTGCTTTGATGTACAGTGATTTAAACGGCCTCAACACCACTCTAAGAGGACAGCTTTAAGAAAACCGTAAAGTGTTGCCAAAAATCATCACATATATGATCCCTTGTTGGATACTGATTGCTTGCTTTTGATGAATTGCTGCAATAGGAACTTTTTGCTTTTGCTTACCATATAACTGCATGCACTTTGGAATATGGCATTAACTTTCTGCTATGCATGCTTACAATCTGCTTTTCATGATCACTATCTGCCTGGACATTATATTAGGAACCCATGTATGGACACTTATTTCACTTTTTCTAAGCTTATGGCATTTAGGGGAACATATCACAACTGCATACGTGTGTTACTGGCAACCAAGGGTATAAAACGACTCCACAGTTGTGGAGGGTGGGGCCTATGGTTGATCTTTTTGGGGGGGTCATTGTGTGTGTATTTTTATGGAACACAGCTGGCAAACAGCACTGCTTGTAACCATTTACTGAATACAGGATTCTGTATATGGAAGTAGGCTGTGCATTGTGGCCATGCAGAGTGAATTAATTAAGTTGCCACTCAGTTACCTTTACTGCCTTGCAGAAATGGATTCAACCTAGGCAGCATGTCATTGAGCAGGAGAGGGTCCCTGGTGACCTGATTACCCATAGATATTGTGAGATTCAGGGAAGGAACAACTTGTAAGTCATTTATAATTGTTTTAATCATTGGAGTTTATATTGAGTATGAGCAAAGCAACTAAACTAAAAGTATTTGGTTAAATTGCCCTTAGACAACGTGCTTCAGATCAGACCCTGCTGCCTGCTGCTGTCAGTTATTTACCCACATTACACCTTAGATCAGACCCTACTGCCTGCTGATGTCAGTTATTTACCCACATTACCCCTCAGATCAGACCCCGCTGCCTGCTGATGTCAGTTATTGCACCTCAGATCAGACCCCGCTGCCTGCTGCTGTCAGTTATTTATGTACATTACCCCTCAGAACAGACCCCGCTGCCTGCTGATGTCAGTTATTGCACCTCAGATCAGACCCCACTGCCTTCTGCCATCAGTTATTTACCCAGATTGCACCACAGATCAGACCCCACTGCCTGCTGCTGTCAATAATTTACCCACATTTCAACACAGATCAGACACATCCGACTGTGAGGTATATGCCCACCTTCTCATCAGACCGTGTCACTTAAGTGTCTGGTTTTCATATTTATTCTTTTGACAACCAATTAAGCACTAGACTGTCTAGCTAAATACTGAATATCTGGCAATTGTAAGCTAAATCTAAAGCATCGAATGCTATCTGTTATGACATTTTCTGTTTTATAAGGATCACTATCTTTCATCCCTTAACAACTAGTGTACCCTCTATGGTGCCGACAGCAGCAAAGCTGTGCTAATACTGCACATCTTAGTTATTAGAAAAGTTACCTGTATGATGTACGGACAACATCAACATTGGCAATCCCTATCCACGCAACAACGAGTTATCAACTAAATATCAACACAAAAATACACATTGAATTCAACAGCCAAAGGCACTTAATAAAGCATAATACTCTCCTTTTCAATATGTTTGTAAGTATTCCAAGATGATTTGGAAGGATTCTATTATCTTGGGTATTTGCATTACACTCTAAAAGGGCCAGGGTCACCCTTTAAGATGTATATATATATATATATATATATATATATATATATACATACACACACACACACACAGTACAGGTGGCCCTCGTTTTACAACGGTTCAATTTACACCGTTTCAGAATAACAACCTTTTTTTCCATGTGACTGCTATTGAAAAGCATTGAGAAGGAGTGCATATATTAAAATAGCCAGTAGGAGGAGCTGTCCGCTTGTGTTGCAGCAAAGCCAAGCAAGCTGAAATTATTCAGTTTAACCAGACCTGAGCAATCGAACAGATTTCAAAGGAACAAGATCTTCCTGTCTATAAATAAATCCAGATTGGAATGCATAGAAAGAACTGTTTGCAGAAAAATGCAAGTGAAGTCTGTGTTGTGTGATTATTTTATTAGGTTTATAATGCTGTTTAGCAAATGTTTTTGTTCATTTAACTTAGTTTAATTATATATTCTGTGTTGTGTGATTATTTTATTAGGTTTATAATGCTGTTTAGCATTTAAAGTCTTCATTTCAAAGCTTTAAAAATAATGTAATAGGTGTTACTTATGACAATTTTCAGAGGGGCCTGGAACCTAACTCCCTCACTTCCCATTGACTTACATTATAAACTGGGTTTCAATTTACAATGGTTTCAATTTACAACCATTCCTTCTGGAACCTAACCCCGGCGTAAACTGAGAGCTACCTGTATATATGAATAATTATACCAGCTATATAGGGAATTAATGTTAGGTTGGGAACACAGGAATTACAAAAAGTGTTCAGTTCAATGCACAAAGGTTCCCAGTTTCTTAATAATTAAAAAAGAACAAGAGAAAATGGAAAAACCTTAATCCAGCACATCAAGGGACGTATGACATCTGAATATTTCAATATACAAAATACTATAAAATACGGAGTTAATCAATTTATTGGGTAATTCAATGCAATATAGATGAAAAGAAAAATATTTATATTCAAGTTAAATAAAAGAAAATACTTCCTTAAAATATCAATGTGATGGACGTTTTGGAGAGTTAAGATATCTGACAATCCATTATGTGTTGGGAAATATTTGATTAACACCTTATTTTAAAGAATTTCTTATATTGGAATGTTCAGATGCCATATGTCCCTTTAAGAGAAAATATATGGGGTCTTTCTGACGTTTTGTGGTCATTTGAATAAAATCTTTGTCATTTCAAGATCCTCCGAAGCTATGCTGGCCATCTCTATAATGTTTAGACATTTTAAAGTAAATGCCCCTTTAAATGATTAATGGAAGTTTTTGTGAGTCAACATACTTGACAATGTATTGAGTGTTGGAAAAATTGACTAACATCATATTTTATAGAATTCAGTATACTGTAATACTGACAATCCCTGTCAATTTTATATTCCCCTAAGCTATGCCGGCCATTGCTATAAAGTTTAAACATTTTCACCTAGATTACGAGTTGTGCGTTATGCTTAAAAAGCAGCGTTGGCCGGTCCCAACGCTGCTTTTTAACGCCCGCTGGTATTACGAGTCTTGAAATGACAGGCTCACCGCTCATTTTTTTGGCCAGACTTGGAAATACCGCAAATCCACTTACGTCAATTGCGTATGCTATATTTTCAATGGGACTTGCATAGCGCCGGTATTACGAGTCTGACCAAAAGTGAGCAGTAGACCCTCTCCTGTCAAGCCTGGTACCGCATTTTAAAGTCAGTAGTTAGGAGTTTTACACTACAACACCGTAGCATAAAACTCTTAACTAAAGTGCTAAAAAGTACACTAACACCCATAAACTACCTATTAACCCCTAAACCGAGGCCCCCCCCATCGCAAACACTAAAATGAATTTTTTAACACCTAATCTGCCGAACCGGACATCGCTGCCACTATAATGAATATATTAACCCCTAAACCGCTGCACTCCCGCATCGCAAACACTAGTTAAATATTATTAACCCCTAATCTGCCGTCCCTAACATCGCAGCCACCTACCTACATTTATTAACCCCTAATCTGCCTCCCACAACGTCGCCGCCACTATATTAAATGTATTAACCCCTAAACCTAAGTCTAACCCTAACCCTAACACCCCCTAACTTAAATATAATTACAATAAATCTAAATAAAATTACTACAATTAACTAAATTATTCCTATTTAAAACTAAATACTTAACTATAAAATAAACCATAAGCTAGCTACAATATAACTAATAGTTACATTGTAGCTAGCTTAGGGTTTATTTTTATTTTACAGGCAACTTTGTATTTATTTTAACTAGGTAGAATAGTTATTAAATAGTTATTAACTATTTAATAACTACCTATTTAAAATAAAGACAAATTTATCTGTAAAATAAAACCTTACCTAAGTTACAATTACACCTAACACTACAGTATAATTAAATGAATTACCTAAATTAAATACAATTAATTACAATTAAATAAAATTATCTAAAGTACGAAAAAAAAAACCCCACTAAATTACAGAAAATAATAAAATAATAACAATATTTTTAAACTAATTACACCTATTCTAATCACCCTAACAAAATAAAAAAGCCTCCCAAAATAAGAAAAAGCCCTACCCTACACTAAATTACAAATAGCCCTTAAAAGGGCCTTTTGCGGGGCTTTCCCCCAAATTAATCAGCTCTTTTACCTGTAAAAAAACAGTAAAAATACCTCCCCAACATTAAAACCCACCACCCACACAACCAACCCTACTCTAAAACCCACTCAATCCCCCTTAAAAAAACCTAACACTAACCCCTTGAAGATCACCCTACGTGAGACGTCTTCACCCAACAGGGCAGAAGTGGTCCTCCAGACGGGCAGAAGTCTTCATCCAAGCCGGGCAGAAGAGGTCCTCCAGATGGGCAGAAGTCCAGACGGCATCTTCTATCTTCATCCATCCGGCGCGGAGCAGGTCCATCTTCAAGACATCCGACGCGGAGCATTCTCTTCATCCGGAGTCTTCTTACTAAATGACGGTACCTTTAAGTGACGTCATCCATGATGGCGTCCCTTCAATTCCGATTGGCTGATAGAATTCTATTAGCCAATCGGAATTAAGGTAGAAAAAATCCTATTGGCTAATGCAATCAGCCAATAGGATTGAAGTTCAATCCTACTGGCTGATCCAATCAGCCAATAGGATTGAGCTGGCCTTCTATTGGCTGTTCCAATCAGCCAATCGAATGCGAGCTCAATCCTATTGGCTGATTGCATCAGCCAATAGGATTTTTTTCTATTGATGTGGAGCTAAATTTAGCTCTTCGCTCACTTTTTTGCGGTTAACGCCGGGTTTGTAAAAACCCGTAATGCCAGCGCTTTCTGTAAGTGAGCGGTGAGCATAAACTGCTTGTTTGCACCGCACAGCTTCTAACGCAAAACTCATAATCTAGGTGTTTGTGTTTTGTAAATATAGTCCTTAAATATTATCAAAATATACCACTTGAGACACCAATTTGTTAAATATTTCATCTGGGATCACTATAAATAAGGCAGATCATTGGACTCCTGCATCACATGCCTGAGGAATCCCAATCAGACTTGAGTGTAGCGTTTTTTACCATGACCACTGGAGCTCTGTGAGAATGGTGGTTTGTTTGGATGTAACTTTGGCTTGAATCTGATGTCTAAATTAGCAGTCCAGTGACTGGATGAAATTAAGTAACTCTTGGAGGGGCTGTTAAAAATATACAGTACTAAAGTTATAACCAAGTGCTTTGATGTACAGTGATTTAAACGGCCTCAACACCACTCTAGGAGGACAGCTTTAAGACAACCGCAAAGTGTTGCCAAAGATCATCACATATATGATCCCTTGTTGGATACTGATTGCTTGCTTTTGATGAATTGCTGCAATAGGAACTTTTTGATTTTGCTTACCATATAACTGCATGCACTTTGGAATATGGCATTAACTTTCTGCTATGCATGCTTACAATCTGCTTTTCATGATCACTATCTGCCTGGACATTATATTAGGAACCCATGTATGGACACTTATTTCACTTTTTCTAAGCTTATGGCACAACTACCAATACCTGAATAACATGAGATATCATTTTGGTTCACTAGTATTAGCTAGTGAGTTATATGCATATTGTTTTGGTGTCTCTTTGTTCATCTGTTGAATTTTCCCACTGAAGTTAATTGGATAATAAACCTTGTGATGTGTTTTGAATTTATGTCGTTGTCTTCATTAATGAGTCATTCATCTGGTTTTCTTATTAGCCTTTTTTATAAGTATGTGCTGGATTAAAATTTTCCCATGTTTTCATGTTCTTTTTAAATTTTATATATATATATATATATATATATATATATATATATATATATATATATATATATATATATATATATATATATATATATACTAGCTGTTGCTTGCGGCTTAACTCGCATGGATTTTGTGATTTGTAAAAAATAGCGTAAAGCGCAACCACTCGCAACGACGTGTTTGAAATGCACACTCACTGACATGAACTTTGTACGTTTTTGTTAATTGTCAGTATTTCTTGTACATCGGCACCAATCAGCTAAGTTGTGGGCGGGGCGTCCGTCCGGCACATTAAAAATATGTTATTATTATTCTGTTTACAATTACTTTAATATTAAATTGTAATTATATATTATGGCTCAACTGTCAGATGTGAATAAAGACTATTCATTTTTTTAGTGATATCAATATTTTGAGAACTACTGACATTAGGGGCAAGAAATTTGGCATGTAAACTTTATAATGAAGATTTTAAATTTATAATTTTTACTTTTCTAACATCTTCAGTTTTTGAGATATAGGTATCCTCATAAATCATCATCCCCCTTTTCTTTATATTTTAAATAGAATGTAAATAGCAATTTTCACGTCTGTAACATATTTGGTTTTTGCGATATAGTTGAGTCCTTATAAATCATCCCCCTCCCCTTTTCACCACCCTTAAGTGGATTTTCGGGAAATGGTAAAACACGTATTTCTTTATTTGTAAAGGAGAATCTAAATAGCAATTTTCATGTCTGTAACCTCTTCATTTTTTGAGATTAAGGTATCCTCATAAATCACCCTCTCTTTTCACCCCCTTTAAGTGGATTTTTGGGAAATGGTTAAACACGTGTTTCTTTATTCTTAAAGGAGAATCTAAATACCCATTTTCACGTCTGTAACATCTTCAGTTTTTGAGATAAAGGTATCATCATAAATCACCTCCACCCTTTTCACCCCCTTAAGTGGATTTTCGGGAATTTTTATTTTTAAAGGAGAATCTAAATACCAATAAATCTTCAGATTTTGAGATATAGGTATTCTCATAAACAAATTCACCCCACTTTTTCACCCCCTTAGGGATGTCATTTCCAAAAATCCTTGCTAAGTGGGTGCCTACGTCATAAAAACAACGTACCTTCCAAATTTCACGTTCCTAGGTTAAATGGTTTGAGCTGGGCATTGATGAGTCAGTCAGGACTTTTTCTTTATATATATCTATATATTCTATATATCAAAAAACAGTGGGGTAACATAGCACTCACAATATAAAAGACATATTGCCAGGGTATCCAGTCTGAGTAAACAAATTCCAAGATCGCTTTACAAAATGAAAACTATTAAGCATATTATAGGATTAAAATTGTCCTTAATACTAAGCAAACCAGGGAATTGTACGACTATGTAATATGTGTGTGTGCGCTAATAGTGAACCCTGCACTATCCAATAAAAGTATAGGGCAAGCTAATTATTACACATATTACGAGTGCTGAGTTAAATGTTGCCCTCAATCACAACACAAATTAGCACTGGAAAATGTAGTGCTTTTAGAGAGCTTAAAGGGACACTGAACCCAAATTTTTTATTTTGTGATTCAGATAGAGCATGAAATTTTAAGCAACTTTCTAATTTACTCCTATTATCAAATGTTCTTTATTCTCTTGGTATCTTTATTTGAAATGCAAGAATGTAAGTTTAGCCCATTTTTGGTGAACAACCTAGGTTGTCCTTGCTGATTGGTGGATAAATTCATCCACCAATCAAAAACTGCTGTCCAGAGTTCTGAACCAAGAAAAAAAGCTTAGATGCCTTCTTTTTCATATAAAGATAGCAAGAGAACGAAGAAAAATTGATAATAGGAGTAAACTAGAAAGTTGCTTAAAATGGCATGATCTATCTCAGCGGTTCCCAACCTGGGGTACGTGTACCCCTGGGGGTACTTGGCAGGCCGGTTGGGGGTACGCAAAAATATTGTTGGTAATGGCGGAAGATGCAGGGAGAGGGTTGGGGGGGCACTCTCAATGGGTCATCAACTAATAATCATCGTGGAAGGAAGGAGCATTTAGCCGGAAAGTGACAAATGAAGTCCTGGCCTGGCATATAGGCAGATGGGAGCTACTGCACCTGAAATATGTGGACCGGGTGTGGATGTCTCCGGTCCACATATTAATGATCACCCTGTGTCACCAGACAGCTTATCCTCCTGCTCCACCCACCTCTGTCCCATGCACACAATTTTGTCTGCAAGTGCTCAAATAGAAGCGGCACTGCAGCAGCATAGCTACGTGGACACGTGTGATAGAGCCGTTGAGATTGCGAGTCACACAGGCGAGGCAGGTCTAAGTCAGTGCCGGTAAGTAAAGTACTGCTTCTAGTGCTTGCTTGATTCAGATTGCTTCACTTCCAACTAAAAATGTTCATAGTGGCTGGGTGGTTAATATCGATCTGATCTCACAAATTTAAATATTTATTTTTATGATCATTACACTTTGACTCCCCCCCAGGGCCTTGTTTAGGAGCAACCAGGCAGCTGCCAGGGGTACCAGCCACACAGCAGGACTCCTGAGAATAAGATCTGAGCTTTAATCCTGTTGATACATGTACAGTTGTATGCAATTCAGGTATAGCTTAACTCCCCTATAAAAAAGTGCTTCATTTATTTTGAGGGATGGGTGGGGGTAATGAAGAGAGGGGGTACTCATAAATGAAAAGCCTAATCAAGGAGTACAAGAGAGAAAAAGGTTGGGAACCGCTGCTCTATCTGAATCACGAAAGAAAATTTTTGGGTTCAGTGTCCCTTTAAGTAAAGTGTTAACACTTGAAAATAGGCATAACAAAATGCATGTATAATATATTAAAATAAAGCAACTCATATTTCTACATATTAAATAAACAAATTAAATAAAAATTTGATTTAAAGTGATATTGTATATGACAAGGTGTGTGACTGGGAAGGACTCAAATGTGTATATGCGTGTTTGTATGTATATATGTGTATGTGTGTGTACATATGTATATGCATGTCTATAATTCATCCAAAAGAAATTAAACAAAGATAAAAAAAGATTCCAATAAGTATTAAATAATCATCCTGTTGTTGAAAACAGTCTATAATAAAGATAACTATAAGGAAAGTATGTCACTCACCATCCAGTCAGCAATACTGTAGCAAAGAATCACCTGACTCATTCATTAATGGCAAGGCTCTGGACATCACTCAGGATACTCCTGTAAACTTCCCACCAGGGAGGAATTTCAAGACCTCATACCAATGGTAAATGCGAGAGCTGATTCCATGCCACCCACTGCCAAACCTCACTGATAGCTCTGGGAAGGTGACATCAACAACGGGATGCTGGAAAATAATAGGTACTTAAACGGTAGAGCAAGCACTGGCTGTGGAACAGCAGGTACAAAAGGAGAGAAGCTCACCAAAGTATAAAACGTAACTTTTATTCTCAAAAGTTTCCAATAAAAAGAATATGTTAGCAATGTGGAGATAAACACATCCAGCAGGGGAAAAAGCAGCAAAGGCTTATGCTGAGTAGCCGAAACGGATTGAACTATAGGATTGAACTTCAATCCTATTGGCTGATTGCATCAGCCAATAGGATTTTTCCTACCTTAATTCCGATTGGCTGATAGAATTCTATCAGCCAATCGGAATTGAAGGGACGCCATCTTGGATGACGTCACTTAAAGGTACCGTCATTTAGTGTTAGTCGTCGGAAGGAAGAGGATGCTCCGCATCAGATGTCTTGAATATGGACCCGCTCCGCTCCAGATGGATGAAGATAGAAGATGCCGTCTGGATGAAGACTTCTGGCCATTTGGAGGACCACTTCTGCCCGGTTGGGTGAAGACATCTCAAGGTAGGGTGATATTCAAGGGGTTAGTGTTAGGTTTTTTAAGGGGGGATTGGGTGGGTTTTAGAGTAGGGGTGGGTGTGTGGGTGGTGGGTTTTAATGTTGGGGGGTATTGTATTTTTTCTACAGGTAAAAGAGCTGATTTACTTTGGGGCAATGCCCCGCAAAAAGCCCTTTTAAGAGCTATTTGTAATTTAGTATAGGGTAGGGATTTTTATTATTTTGGGGGGCTTTTTTATTTTATTAGGGGGATTGGATTAGGTGTAATTAGTTAAAAAAAATTGTAATTATTTTATTATTTTCTGTAATTTAGTGTTTATTTGTTTTTTTGTAATTTAGATAATTGTATTTAATTGTAGTTAGTTTAGGGAATTAATTTAATTATAGTGTAGTGTTAGGTGTAATTATAACTGTTTTATTTTACAGGTAAATTTGTATTTATTTTAGCTAGGTAGCTATTGAATAGTTAATAACTATTTAATAACTATTGTACCTAGTTAAAATAAATACAAACTTGCCTGTAAAATAAAAATAAACCCTAAGCTAGCTACAATGTAACTATTAGTTATATTGTAGCTATCTTAGGCCTAGATTTAGAGTTCTGCGTTAGCCGTCAAAACCAGCGTTAGAGGCTCCTAACGCTGGTTGTTACCGCCCGCTGGTATTTGGAGTCAGTCATGAAAGGGTCTAATGCTCACTTTGCAGCCGCGACTTTTCCATACCGCAGATCACCCTACGCCATTTGCGTATCCTATCTTTTCAATGGGATCTTTATAATGCCGGTATTTAGAGTCTTGGCTGAAGTGAGCGTTAGACCCTCTACCGACAAGACTCCAGCCGCAGAAAAAAGTCAGTAGTTAAGAGCTTTTTGGGCTAACGCTGGTTTATAAAGCTCTTAACTACTGTGCTCTAAAGTACACTAACACCCATAAACTACCTATGTACCCCTAAACCGAGGTCCCCCCACATCGCCGCCACTGTATTAAAATTTTTTAAACCCTAATCTGCCGACCGCACACCACCGCCACCTACGTTATCCCTATGAACCCCTAATATGCTGCCCCTAACACAGCCGACCCCTATATTATATTTATTAACGCCTAATCTGCCCCCCACAACGTCACCGCCAGCTACCTACAATAATTAAGCCCTAATCTGCCGACCGGACCTCACCGCTACTATAATAAAGTTATTAACCCCTAATCCGCCTCACTCCCGCCTCAATAACCCTATAAGAAATAGTATTAACCCCTAATCTGCCCTCCCTAACATCGCCGACACCTAACTTCAAGTATTAACCCCTAATCTGCCGACCGGACCTCACCTACTCTAATAACTGTATTAACCCCTAAAGCTAAGTCTAACCCTAACACTAACACCCCCCTAAGTTAAATATAATTTAAATCTAACGAAAAAAATTAACTCTTATTAAATAAATTATTCCTATTTAAAGCTAAATACTTACCTGTAAAATAAACCCTAATATAGCTACAATATAACGAATAATTATATTGTAGCTATTTTAGGATTTATATTTATTTTACAGGCAACTTTGTAATTATTTTAACCAGGTACAATAGCTATTAAATAGTTCATAACTATTTAATAGCTACCTAGTTAAAATAATTACAAAATCACCTGTAAAATAAATCCTAACCTAAGTTACAATTAAACCTAACACTACACTAGCAATAAATTAATTAAATAAATTACCTACAATTACCTACAATTAAACCTAACACTACACTATCAATAAATTAATTAAATACAATACCTACAAATAAATACAATTAAATAAAATAACTAAAGTACAAAAAATAAAAAAGAACTAAGTTACAAAAAATAAAAAAATATTTACAAACATTAGAAAAATATTACAACAATTTTAAGCTAATTACACCTACTCTAAGCCCCCTAATAAAATAACAAAGCCCCCCAAAATAAAAAAAACCCTACCCTATTCTAAAATTAAAATAAAAAAGCTCTTTTACCTTACCAGCCCTTAAAAGGGCCATTTGCGGGGCATGCCCCAAAGAATTCTGCTCTTTTGCCTGTAAAAAAAAACATACAATACCCCCCCCAACATTACAACCCACCACCCACATACCCCTAATCTAACCTAAACCCCCCTTAAATAAACCTAACACTAAGCCCCTGAAGATCTTCCTACCTTATTTTCACCACGCAGGGTTCACACTGATCGGAAGAGCCAATAGAATGCGAGCTCAATCTGATTGGCTGATCCAATCAGCCAATTGGATTGAACTTGAATCTGATTGGCTGATTCCATCAGCCAATCAGAATTTTCCTACCTTAATTCCGATTGGCTGATAGAATCCTATCAGCCAATCGGAATTCGAGGGACGCCATCTTGGATGACGTCCCTTAAAGGAACCTTCATTCTTCAGTTGGACGTTGGAAGAAGAGGATGGATCCGCGCTGGAGGTCTTCAAGATGGAGCCATCGTCATCGGATGAAGATAGAAGATGCCGCTTGGATCAAGATGGTTGCCAGTCCGGATCTCCTCTTCTTCCCGGATAGGATGAAGACTTTGGAGCCTCTTCTGGACCTCCTCAGCCGCCGCTTGATAGAAGACTTCAGCCGGATGATGGATCGCCAGCCCCCGCTTGGGCTTGGATGAAGACTTCGGAGGCTTGGATGAAGACTTCGGAGGACGGATCGGTGAACCCGGCGTGGTGAAGATAAGGTAGGAAGATCTTCAGGGGCTTAGTGTTAGGTTTATTTAAGGGGGGTTTGGGTTAGATTAGGGGTATGTGGGTGGTGGGTTGTAATGTTGGGGGGGGGTATTGTATGTTTTTTTTTACAGGCAAAAGAGCAGAATTCTTTGGGGCATGCCCTGCAAATGGCCCTTTTAAGGGCTGGTAAGGTAAAAGAGCTTTTCTATTTTAATTTTAGAATAGGGTAGGGCATTTTTTTATTTTGGGGGCTTTGTTATTTTATTAGGGGGCTTAGATTAGGTGTAATTAGTTTAAAATTGTTGTAATATTTTTCTAATGTTTGTAAATATTTTTTTATTTTTTGTAACTTAGTTCTTTTTTATTTTTTGTACTTTAGTTAGTTTATTTAATTGTATTTATTTGTAGGTATTGTATTTAATTAATTTATTGATAGTGTAGTGTTAGGTTTAATTGTAACTTAGGTTAGGATTTATTTTACAGGTAATTTTGTAATTATTTTAACTATTTTAGCTATTAAATAGTTATTAACTATTTAATAGCTATTGTACCTGGTTAAAATAAATACAAAGTTGCCTGTAAAATAAATATTAATCCTAAAATAGCTACAATGTAATTATTAGTTATGTTGTAGCTATATTAGGGTTTATTTTACAGGTAAGTATTTAGCTTTAAATAGGAATAATTTATTTAATAAGAGTTAATTTTTTTCGTTAGATTTAAATTATATTTAACTTAGGGGGGTGTTAGTGTTAGACTTAGCTTTAGGGGTTAATACATTTATTAGAGTAGCGGTGAGGTCCGGTCAGCAGATTAGGGGTTAATAATTGAAGTTAGGTGTCGGTGATGTTAGGAAGGGCAGATTAGGGGTTAATACTATTTATTATAGGGTTATTGAGGCGGGAGTGAGGCGGATTAGGGGTTAATAACTTTATTATAGTAGCGGTGAGGTCCGGTCGGCAGATTAGGGGTTGATTATTGTAGGTAGCTGGCGGGTGACGTTGTGGGGGGCAGATTAGGGGTTAATAAATATAATATAGGGGTCGCTGGTGTTAGGGGCAGCAGATTAGGGGTACATAGGGATAACGTAGGTTGCGGCGGTGTACGGAGCGGCAGATTAGGGGTTAATAATATAATGCAGGGGTCAGCGATAGCGGCGGCGGCAGAATAGGAGTTAATAAGTGTAAGGTTAGGGGTGTTTAGACTCGGGGTACATGTTAGGGTGTTAGGTGCAGACATAGGAAGTGTTTCCCCATAGGAAACAATGGGGCCCGCGTTAGGAGCTGAATGCTGCTTTTTTGCAGGTGTTAGGGTTTTTTTTCAGCTCAAACTGTCCCATTGTTTCCTATGGGGGAATCGTGCACGAGCACGTTTTTGAAGCTGGCCGCGTCCGTAAGCACCGCTGGTATTGAGAGCTGCAGTGGCGGTAAATATGCTATACGCTCCTTTTTTGGAGCCTAACGCAGCCCCTCAGAGAACTCTAAATACCAGCGGTATTTAAAAGGTGCGGCCAGAAAAAAGCATGCGTAGCTAACGCACCCCTTCTAATGCAAAACTCTAAATCTAGGCGTTAGGGTTTATTTTATAGGTAAGTATTTAGTTTTAAATAGGAATAATTTAGTTAATTAAAGTTATTTAATTTAGATTATTTAAAATTATATTTAAGTTAGGGGGGTGTTAGGGTTAGGGTTAGACTTAGGTTTAGGGGTGAATACATTTAATATAGTTGCAACAACATTGCAGATTAGGGGTTAATAAATGTAGGTAGGTGTCGGCGATGTTAGGGAAGGCAGATTAGGGGTTAATAAAATGTAACTAATGTTTGCGAGGCGGGAGTACAGCGGTTTAGGGGTTAATATATTTATTATAGTGGCGGCGATGTCCAGTCGGCAGATTAGGGGTTAAAAATGTTATTTAAGTGTTTGCGATGTGGGGGGGGGGGCTCGGTTTAGGGGTTAATAGGTAGTTTATGGGTGTTAGTGTACTTTTCATCACTTTAGTTAAGAGTTTTATGTTACGGCGTTAGCCCATAAAACTCTTAACTACTTACTTTTAAATGCTGTAGGAGTCTTGACAGGAGAGGTTGTACCGCTCACTTTTTCCAAGACTCGTAATACCGGCGTTAGGAAAATTCCATTGAAAAGATAGAATACGTAATTGACGTAAGTGGATTTGCAGTATGTTCGAGTCGCGAAAAAAAGTGAGCGGTACACCTGTACCTGCAGGACTCGTAATACCAGCGTTAGGAAAAAAGCAGAGTTGGGACCTCTCAACGCTGCTTTTTAAGGCTAACGCAAAACTCGTAATCTAGCCGAAAATATGTAAGCTCTATTTATTTAATTTGGGCAATGTTAGAGCACAATAGCACTCTTTTTATTGTGCTCCACTTGTTAAAGGAACAGGAAAACACAAAATGTTCTTTCATTATTTGGATACCACATAAATTTTTAAAACAACTTTCCAATTTACTTCCATTATCACATTTGCTTTGTTCTCTTGCTATCCTTTTCTGAAGGAACAGCATTGCACTACTGACAGCAAGATGAACACATCTAGTCATCCAATTACAAGAGACAAATGTGTGCAGGCAACATTTAGCAGCAGCTCCCACTAGTGTAGGATATGTGTGTTTTCTGTTTCAACAAGGGATACCAAGAGAACAAAGCACATTTGAAAATAGAAGTGAATTTAAAAGTGTCTTAAAATGACTTGCTCTATCTGAATCATGCAAGTTTAATTTTTGACTTTCCTATCCTTTTAATCTAGTCCTATATCTCTCTCTTGATCTTAACATAATTTAAAAAAAATCACATCTTAATTAGTTTTAAGAAGTTAATTGAAAAAAAATGCAGCAATCAGTAACACAGTGTTATGTCCCCGTTACATTTCTCAAAGAAAAATCAAGATATCACTCATTAGTCATAGAAGTATCTTTTTTCCGTTTGGTTTCTTTCATGAACTGGTCTGAAAGTCATAATTACTGGGACATACATTACACCATCACATAACTGACACGGAAAAGGAAAACACTCTTAATGTAATCAGACACTTATTTGGAAAGCCACTAACGGAAGTTAACATTTTTGGACAGAGATATTTTGGCATAAACAGTGCTAATGAATGTGTGCTAGGAAATATGTTTAACTTCAAAATTCATAGCCAGGAATGATTAGTGGTCTGTGTTTTGAAAACAGTGACAAATTATTTCTGACATCTTCCTTATCTGGGTGTCTATATAGAAAATACACACAAGCCTATTATTTATTATAACACATTTGAAATGATGAAATATGGAAAATAACTAAAAAAGAAACAGGTTGTGTGAATGTTACTAGGATTTACATGCATTATGCATAAGAATAGGGTTCATATTAGTTTGTTGGCAAATGGTATGATCTGTCAGCAGGGCAGCATATTCAGATCTATTAGTAGGAAGACTAGCCAGGAATAAACATGCATCATATTTTATTGGCTTTCTATAGGTAGAGTTGTTCTTTAAAGGGAAAATAAACCACAAATAAATGCAAGATTCAAGGTTAAATGTGTAAAGGTTTAGGGCCAGATTATGACTGGTGATCTATCGTTTGAAAGCAATATCAGGTATTCTTGTTCATTTGCACGAAAGTTAAACTGCGCTTGTATAACAAGTAGAAAGTGAATGCAAATGCGTGAGCTGTAGTTAACTGTTTTGCAAAACAAAAAGGTGTCACAAAACACATCAAAAATACATTATAAAGTACAGTTACATTTATAATAACGCCATCTAATAAAAATTATTTTAAAAAAATAAAATATTTCACCCAAAAGATAGATATATAGATATATATATATATATACACAGTATAATATATATACACAGTGTAAATATATATTTATATATACATACACAGAGTAATTTAAAGAAAAACAGACATATAATCCTTATTCATCCCATTTGTTTTGAGTGCGTTTAAAGGGATATTCCAGCCAAAATTGTAAACCACATGAGTGCATTTCGGTATTGAACAGAAGCAATTTTGTAATATACATGCATTAGCAAAAATGCTTCTAATAAAAGCTATAGCTGTTACAAAAGTGTATTTAAGTATGCACCGTGCACCAGCATTTTAAACACAGCACTTAATCAGAGAGCCTAAGGTGCTTGTACCATCTGTTAATGACTCCATTTGTTAATTGCTGACAGGATACAAGCCCCACTGATGATATGAGCAGCTGCAATATTTAAAATGTGGGTGCAGTAAAAATATCTAGCTATGCTTCGCATGAACGTAAAGAAAAAAATGTTACAACTAAAACAGTGATAACTTTTACTAGAAGCATTTTTGCCAATACATGTATATTGCAAATATGTTTCTATTCAAATATGTAATTCATCTATGTACATTTATATTTTGACTGGAATGTCCCTTTAAGGTGGATATCCAAAATAACTCCCTACTCTGTAGCAACAGCTCCCTCTTACCCCCTCCCCCCCTCCTATGTCTTTTTACTTGATCAATTATCTGCCATCTCAACTGACTAACAGAATGGTTAGCCTCCAAGAAATGGGAGGATACAGGGACATCTTTATTTCCACATCTAATATTGGATTTGTGTTCTCTTATGCGGTCACTTGTTGTCCTAATGGTCTCTCCAGGGTGAAAACTATCATAGTGGAGTAGATTATTCCTATCTGTGTCCTTGGTGTGGATATCACATACCAAATGATTTCCCTCTCTTACCATTTTAGTGTCTAGAAAAAACACTAATGTTTCCTGCAAAGTCAAAGTGAATGTATTGCTACTTGTAGCTTCATTTAGTTCTCTTAAAAATTTATGGAGTGAGTCAATGTTCCCCCCCCCCCCCCCCACCAAATGCCAAACACATCATCAATAAAACACCACCATGTAAATACAACTGATTCTCATGGACAAATTTCTTCAATATTTCCCATGAAGATGTTGGCATAAGAGAGGGGGCAACATTTGACCCCATTGCAGTCCCTTGTTTCTGAATATACCAGGTATCCTCAAATAAAAAATATTTGTTGAATAAAACCAATCTCAATAATTCCTCCGAAAATGCAATCTGTTAAGGATTATATTTACAGGTATTATACAGTGATTTTTTTAAGGCAGGCAATTCCACTTTCATGTCTGATAGATGTGTACAGTCCCTGTGCATCTAGAGTTAATAGAATATACTTCTCAGTTTCCAACTCTAACTGTTCTAATTTATTTATGAAATCACCTGTATCCTTTATGTGAGAGGATAAATCCTCAACATAGGGCTGAAATACCTTGTCTACGAATTTGGCTATATTGGAAAGAATGGATTCAGTGCTGGCTACAATCGGACGACCAGGTAGACAATGAATATCTTTATGCACTTTTGGAAGTGTGTAAAAAACAGGGGCAATTGGATATTCTACAACCAAGAAATCTTTCAATTCCTTATCAATCAAACCCATCTTTTCTGCTAATGCCAATGCACTTTTAATTTCTAATTGTATTTTGAATCTTGGGTCTCCATTAAGTACATTGTATATTTGAGTATCTTTTAACTGCCTTTAGCATTCTTTCAAATAATCTTCATGGTTTAAAATTACTGTAGCCCCGCCTTTATCCGCACTTTTTAACACAATCTGATTGCTTTTCATTTTAATTTATTTTTCTTTGATTCAAAATTATTGGAACGACTGGTCTATAATCAGCTAACTCAATTTCTCACAACAAACTCCTTACTTGATCCACTACAATCGGGTTTCCGCCCTAAACTCTTAACAGAAATCGCTCTTACTAAAGTAACAAATGACCTGTTATCAGCTAAAGCAAAAGGCCACTATTTCTTACTAATTCTTCTTGACCTGTCCACTGCTTTTGACACATTTGACCATCCTCTCCTCCTAAAAATACTACATTAATTTGGCATCTGAGACACAGCCCTCTCCTGGTTTTCCTCATATCTCTCAGTTTCCTTTAACAACATATCTTCTGATCCTATGACTTTCTCAGTTGGAGTACCGCAAGGCTCTGTCTTGGGTCCTTTGCTTTTCTCTCTCTATACATCTCCCTTAGAAAACTTATAGCCTTCTTTGGATTCCAGTACCACTTATATGCTGATACCCCAAAATCTATCTTTCCTCTCCTGATATCTCTCCCTCTTTACTCAACCAGATTTCCAACTGCCTCTCTGAAAATTTCCTCTTGGATGTCTTCACACTACCTCCAATTCAATCTGTCCAAAACTGAGCTACTTCTTATTCCCCCCTCTTTGAGACATCCAATACCTGACATTTCTCTGACGGTTGGAGACTCTATTCTCAACACCTCACCCCAGGTCCACTGTCTTGGGATCACACTTGACTCAGAATTCACATTCAACCCATATATACAAGCGCTTAACAAATCCTGCCATTTACAGCTATGCAACATTTCCAGAATTCGTCCCTTCCTTGTTCAAAAAACTTCAAAAATACTAATTAATTCCCTCATTTTTTAACGCATTGATTATTGCATTCTACTTCTAAATGGCCTTCCATAACACCACTTCTATGCTTCTGCTAGATTCATCCACCTAAGTTGCCAATCTATAACAGCTGCTCTGCCCTGCCAGCCTCTACACTGGCTCCCCATACACTCCAGAATACAATTTAAAGTATTATCCCTAACTTACAAAGCACTCAACAGTCTAACTTCCAACTATATTTCCTCTCTCATCTTGAAATATTCCCCATTCCATCCTCTTCAATCAACCTCTGACCTACGTCTCTCCACTCCTGTTATCTTTACGTCCCACTCCCATCTTCAAGACTTCTCATGTGCTGCTCCTGTCCTCTGGAACTCTCTACCATGCACCATAAAACTGTCTCCAACCTTGTATAGCTTCAGACGCTCCTTGAAAACCCACCTATTCATAGAGACTCACCATCTCTCCTCCATCTCTCATCCTAACCATAGTAATTCTTGAACTGCCTGACTCACTGCTGCAACTACAACCCATGTGACAAGGCTACCCCAACTTTATGTCTCTGCACCCTAAACCTGTAGTCTGTGAGCTCTCCGGAACAGGGCCCTCTTCCTCCTGTACTAGAATTGTTTCGTTTTGTTATGCTTTGTATTTTATCACAAATCCTTGTCATGTATATCCCTATCATTGTACCCAGCGCTACGGAATTTTGCGGTGCTAAAAAAATAAATGATAATAATAATAATATTAAAAGGAACCATGACCTTGTGACAGGACTTTCAAATTGAATTGTACCTTTGTGACCGCAAAGACAAAACGTATTCACAGCAGTGCAGATTTTCCAGCTACAGTTTAAAATCCTGGTTTATAAAGGTGTGATACCGTTTGAAAGCCCAGTCACAAACGTACGGTTCCTTTTGAACTCACGGTCACAAAGGTACGATCCCAATTGCACAACATTAATAGCGGCTACCAATATTGCAATGGAATGATTGCAGGTTTTACAGATAGATACATTATATTGTATCTAACAAGATCTGCAGCAAACTTGCGGAAATTAAATCATGGACATCAACATTGAGAAATGGTGTTTAGACCATCACTATAGTAAAGGGAACTGAAACCCAAATTTTTCTTAGAATTGGAAACATTTTTAAAATGATATGCTCTGCCTGAATTACAGGAGACATTATTTGTTTTTTTTTATATTTTTAATATGCCTGTTTTTATTTTCATACTTGCAATTTTTGGGATTGTATAGTACAGTATTCTCACCTTTAGAAAACAGGTTTCTCTTGGCAATTGTGTCTTCATGATCAGAAGTTAAGGGATATGAAACCCCCAAAAAAATTATTTTGTGATTTTGACAGAGTATACCATTTAAAAAAAGTTTCCAATTTACTTCTATTATCAAATTTGCTTCATTACCATGGTATTCTGTGTTTAAGAGATACCTAGGTAGGCATCTGGAGCACAACATGGCAGGAAATATTGCTGCGCTCTTGCTAATGGATAACATATCTTGTAAAACTGCTGACATTTAGTGCTCCAGAAATGGGCTGGCTCCTAAGCATATGTCCCTACTTTTCAATAAAAAGATACCAAGAGACAAAGAAAAATTGATAATAGAAGTAAATACAAAGGTAATAAAATCGCATGCTCTATCTAGATCACAAAAAAAGAATTCTAGGTTTCATATCTATTTAAGTAGTTGCTAATTTCAGTCTTGTTTGTTTAAAACCACAATCCTTATACAGAATAGAGAAAAGCGGCAAAGTGAAACCCTGTACTGTACATTGAGAGTGAGGTTTTGAAATTGTGGTCTGTACTGTTGTTGTTTTTAAATCTTGGTTTGTTCAGTGAGTTTTTTTAAATTGCTGTCTGTACAAAGATTTTTACATAGAAGATATGATAAGTTGCAGACACTTTCTTCAAATGAAGATTTATATCCTGCACCATTTCTTCTTGATTTAAGATGAATATCTCACCAAAATGAAAAGCAAGGTTTTCTTAATGAATTAAAATAAATAAATAAATAAAAAAAAAATCTTTAACATATTAAAAGTTTAAAAAGCAAGAAGGGACTTTTGGTGCTGGGGGGAGACATGAATATTACATAGAACCCAAACTTGGACACCTCCACAGGATCCCCCCTTTCTAATTCGAGACCCCTTAATGCAGTCCTTAAATGCATGGAAAGTTTGGGATTAGTAGACACATGGCGTATTTTACATCCCACCCAGAGGAATTACACGTTCTACTCTCATCAATGGTCGGTGTATACACGCATTGATCATCTCTATTTAGATAGGGGCATACCTGGCACAACTTAAAGAAGCAGACATCCTGCCCACAGTTTGGTCAGACCACTCTGCAGTTCTAATGCGGTTGGACTGGCCAAACAAGCCACATACACAATTCATATGGAGAATGGATGATTCCTTACTCCATTACCCATCCACAGTAGAACCCATCCGGAAGGCACTGATAGAAATATTCCAGATTAACCAAACACCCGGGGATGACTCCGGAATGTTTGTGGGGGGCACACAAAACAGTGATAGAGGGGAATGCATTAAACACTTGGCGTATAGGAGGAAATCTTACAATGCAGAAGTAAACAAACTAACATCTCAGATACACCGATTAGAACTACAACATAAAAATAGACCTACAGATCAGACACTATATGCTCTTCTAGCGAAAGCCAGGCAGGAACTGAATGCTATTTTAACAAAAGAATCTCAGAGAAAAGCACTCTCACTCAGGAAGGCATATTTTTAGAAAAATAATAGGACAGGACCTTTCCTAGCAAAATTACTAAAAGCTCAAACCCAGGCTTCCCAGATACATAAACTCCACACCTCTGATAATCGACCTATCTACGATAGTAAAGAAATAGCTAATCTCTTTGGCAATTTTTAAGCCAAGCTATATAACCTGGACTCTATCGTCTCTCAAGAACACTTAGATCATTTGAGAAACTATATCAAAAAGGCTGATCTCCCCAAACTAGACCAAACCCAAATAGATAAAATGGATAGCACCATATCGAAACTAGAGATTTTGAAAGCAATAAAGGAACTTCCCACTGGGAAAAGCCCAGGGCCAGATGGCTTCACGAACACCTACCTATAAGATGTTCAGACAACCTCTTCTCTTTGTTTCGCACACTTGATGAGGCAAAAAGCCTACCCGCAAATTTGTTACTAGCACATATAGCCGTGATACCGAAACCAGGCAAAACACCCACAGACCCAAGTAGTTATCGCCCAATTTCTCTCCTAAATACAGACATAAAAATACTAGGGAAGATATTGTCACGGAGGCTTAATGAAATCATACAAGATATAATACACACTGACCAGGTAGGTTTTGTTCCTAGGAGAGAGGCAAGGGACAACACCATCAGGGTGCTGACCCTGATGAATTATGCCAAGCAGAATAACATACCATCGATTCTTCTAGCGACTGATTCCGAAAAGGCGTTTGATTGCATAAATTGGGGATTTTTGAAAGAAACATTATTAGCGATAGGTTTAGGATCTACAACAATCACACGAATATTTAGCCTATGCACCCACCCTTCAGCCCAGATGAAAGCAAATGGGGTGTTGTCTGACATGTTCAAAATCAATAATGGGACAAGACAGGGGTGTCCGCTCTCTCCTACCCCTATTTATATTAATGATGGAAGTGTTCGCAGCCCGAGTTAGAGCAAATCCAAATATACAAGGAATAAAAATAGGTCCTCATGATTTTAAAATTGCCCTATATGCGGACGACGTCCTTTTCACAATGACTGCCCCTTTACAATTGATTCCAGCTACCATGGCTGAAATTACTGAATTTGGCCGTTACTCAAACTTCAAGATAAATTTACAGAAATCAGAAATTCTTAACATTTCCTTACCTCAATCAGCATTCAGGAGCTTGTCCACCATTTGCCCTCTTAAGCTACAAACCAAAACGCTGAGATACTTAGGTATTCAATTATCCCCAGATAAAAAAGCTCTATTTGACAGTAATTATGTTCCCCTACTACATGGAATATTACGGGACTTGCAAAATTGGGCGACCAAAACCCATTTCCTGGTGGGGGAGGATTCAGAGTATCAAAATGACCACTCTCCCAAGAATATTATATATCTTACAGACGCTCCCTATGACCCTCCCAGGATGGTATTTAACTAGATTGCAAAAACAAATCAACACATTCATTTGGGGGGTAAGTAAGCCCAGGATAAATAAGGAAACTATGTATAGAACTTTAACAAGCGGAGGCCTAGGGGTTCCCTGTATTTCAGTATACCTAGAAACGGTGACATTACAGAGGGTGTTAGACTGGCATGGAGCAAGAGAATCGAAAGCATGGGTGGCAATGGACTCTCATATCTTGCAAGTCCCTAGGGTGGGAACCCTATGTTGGACTCTGAAACACTTAAGACCCCCACAATGCCTGAATCTAGAGATACATTGGCAGATATTTGACTCTTGGGATAAGATAATTGCAACAAAACCAAACATCACAGGGACTAGATCACCTTTGTTTCCTACCCCCACCAATGCTGAATTAATAGGGGGACTGGATAGTGGACAGCAACGTTTGACGGAATGGGGGTACACAACACCACTTATAGACTTTATTTCTAACCGGAAACTTAAACCAAGGGAGGGAATAAAAGATATTGCAAATGGTAACTACACAAAATGGCTTAAATACCACCAGCTGGCTCACTTCCATTCACACATCTCCATACAGGACAGACTACCTAAGAGACTTGACAGCCTTTGAGCAATTGTGCATCAGAAATGAGATAACACACCACACTCTCTGTCACTCTCAAGAAAAATGTTGCAGGACACACCAGACCACCCAGCTTCCCACTTACACTGCAAGATGGCACAATGACTTGGGTCTAGAGTTAGAAATAGAGGACTGGGTAAAGATTTTTAAAATACTAATAAATCCTCTACAGCCCCACAAATGATAGAGCTTAACTTCAAGGTCCTGATGCACTGGTATCTTACCCCGGTGAGGCTGAGCTCGATATACCCCAGGCGCGAATGATAGATGCTGGAGAGGTTGTGGGCAAAGAGGAGACTATTTGCATATGTGGTGGGGATATGACAGAGTTAAATCATTGAGGGAGGGTATAGAGGCACATTTTAAAAGAATACTGTCAGACAGTTTCAGATTGACCCATAAAATAGCTCTACTCAATGACATTATCACTTGAAAACTGAGGCTTACACTATTGCAAGTGGGGCTAAACGGAGCTAAAGCCCTAATTGCACATAAATGGAAAATCACAAGATATACCTTTCCATACTTGTTTGGAAATTAAAAGTCTCAAACTTAATGTCCCTGGAGGAATATGGATATCTAAAGAGACAAAAACTAAACACCATAGCTGACATCCGCTTCATATGGGAGGAATCATTACTGACACAAAGGAGAAATTTAGTATAATAGGTAAAGTCCTGGAGGTCCCGACCTGCTCATTCTAGTTCTCTTTTGAGGTATTGATTAGTATTACAAGTATAGGTTGTTTTGAAACCTTATGGACAATTTTTGACATTTAGGGTTGATGTGAATTGAAGAATGTGGATTTAGAGATAAATAGCTTTGCACTAGCGAGCACAAGACATTGCATGGCATTATTGTTAAACTCATCTGTAATAATCAGAGGTACACAGACAATAAGAGAATTGTATAATGTTGGTATAACTGTTTTAAACTGTTTCGATTGTTCTTGGTCTGTAATATTATATGCTTTTCAATAAATAGATAAAACAAAAAAAAAAAGTTTAAAAAGCAAAATTGCTCAAACATTGCAAAACCCAAACATGGACTGTTGTGTGTCATTGTGGGAAAATGGAATGTGAGTAAACAATGAAAGATTGTGATCACTTTGGGCTAGATTACAAGTGACGTGCTAGCAATAGCACATGCAATAACCAATATCGCTGTACCACGCTATCATTACCACGCAACTTTCCTATTACAAGTCCATAGAAAAGCTCGCTAACCAGAGAAGGGTTTAGCGCAGGCCGACTTTCAATGGATATTGCGAAATGGAGATTGATCCGCCCTAGTTATCAAAGCATCAAGATCGGCAAATGTTGAAATTTGTGGCGTAAAATACGATCCCGCAATCTCAATCCGACGCAGATCGATGCAAGTTGAAAACAGTGGTATTCAAGAGTAATTCTGCTCATTCGCCCTCCTAATCGACACTATTTGAAACGCTCACTGAGTTATAAAAAATTCTACATTTACGCTCGCGTCTTTTCTTACTCAGTTTTCAATCTAGTTTTCAATCCGCCACCCTTGAGGTCGCGAATGCCATAGAACTCAATGGGAGTCTGAAAACACAGAAAGCTTATGTTTGATGCTGCTAGAGAATGAAGTATATTACATAATAAAAGTAAATTAGAAACTCTTTCAACACTTTTGATTGGAATATGCATAATCACTTGATTTATGACATCAGCCAATCTGATTCAAATACACATTATAAACTATCACTAACGAATCAAATTGCTTGATACTTGTGTCTTTGATCACTCATCAGAACTTGTAAGTGCCATTTGTTACATTGCGTATTATACTTTGAAAGTATGTATATGTGAAATTAGTATTAAAGATAAGCATTGATGCTGACATTAGGACACACAGTGTAATATTTTAGACAAGGATTTTAAAATTCGAATTGATGTTTGATTCTATATAATCTTAAGATGAATGCTCAAAAGGATAGCCCACCTAACTTTAAACTGTCATGATTCAGATACAGCAGAAATTAAAATCACCTCTTTACTGGCATGCTATTTTCAGTGTATTTCTTCCTTCTCTTGAATTTCTTTTTCAGTAAGAAATGTCATCTTATATGCCAGCCAATTTTATAACACCTGTGTAGGAGTGGTTTTTAAAAATAGATTGCAATCAGGAGGGGTTAGACAGGTGCAGAGAGAAAACTGGCCCAGCTCTTAAAGGGACAGGAAACTCCAAAATATTGTTTCATGATTTGGATAGAAAATACAATTTTAAAACTTTCAAATTTACTTCTATTATTAAATTTGCTTCATTCTCTTGTTATCCTTTGCTGAAGGAACAGCATTGCACTACTGGCAGCTAGCTGAACACATCTATTTAACTAATCACAAGAGACAAATGTGTGCAGGCACCATATAGCTGCTAGCTCCCACTACTGTAGGATATGTGCGTATTCTTTTCCAACAAGGGATACCAAGAGAACAAAGCACATTTGAAAATAGAAGTGCATACATGTTTTAAAATGACATGCTCTATCTGAATCATGCAACTTAAATATTTACTTTCCAATCCCATTAAAATTTTCATTGATTTGCAAATAAATACATATGATACTCTGATTACATGTTATATTCACAATATTCCTGCTCAGAATAATAATACATTTACAATAATATCATATAGTGGTATAAATAAACACAGAGATATGACAGACAACATTGTTTAGAACAAAAAAGGAACTTAGGGACATGTAAATATGTTTGTAAAAGATTTCTGACATAAACACACATATATATATATATATATATATATATATATATATATATATATATATATATATATATATATATATATATATATATATATATATGTATATATATATATATATATATATATATATATATATATATGTACAAATTCTAGCATTAATAATAATTTAAAAAATAGTTTTAAAAAAATAAATAAAAAATATGACTTCTAGAAATCCAAATACACATTAATTTAAGTACCATATAACAAATCAGTATAAAAATAACTTTCTATGAGATATTGTTTGCTGAGATATAAATCAATATATTTCTTGGACATTAACAGATGAAAAATAGATTAGCTTTAGAGAAGTGTGCTTGCTCGTGGACAGTAATGAAATGGTATAAATAAATTAAATAAACCCGAATAACCGCGACATCCATGACTGTTAGTTAACACCAGTCCGTTGCTCTTCGCACAGTACTTGACGCGCGTGTTTTTGACGGATTTTTTGATAAATAAGGAGATCGTATTCAGATCTGTGGCAGCAATGTCTCGCGAACGTATTGACACTGTGGAATGCAACATAGTTGATGCTTTGATAAATAGGCCCCTAAGGGTAAAAAAAAAGTTGCACAACTAGTCCATGAGCTAGTGACGTATGGGATATACATTCCTACCAGGCCCCTAAGGGTCAAAAAAAAGTTGCACAACTAGTCCATGAGCTAGTGACGTATGGGATATACATTCCTACCAGGCCCCTAAGGGTCAAAAAAAAGTTGCACAACTAGTCCATGAGCTAGTGACGTATGGGATATACATTCCTACCAGGAGGGGCAAAGTTTCCCAAACCTTAAAAATGCCTATAAATACACCCTTCACCACACCCACAATTCAGTTTAACGAATAGCCAAGAAGTGGGGTGATAAGAAAGGAGCGAAAGCATCAAAATAAGGAATTGGAATAATTGTGCTTTATACAAAAAAATCATAACCACCACAAAAAGGGTGGGCCTCATGGACTCTTGCTAATATGAAAGAAATTAATTTATCAGGTAAGTTCTTACATAAATTATGTTTTCTTTCATGTAATTAGCAAGAGTCCATGAGCTAGTGACGTATGGGATAGCAGATACCCAAGATGTGGAACTTCCACGCAAGAGTCACTAGAGAGGGAGGGATAAAATAAAGACAGCCAATTCCGCTGAAAAATTAATCCACTACCCAAATCAAAAGTTTAAATTTTTATAATGAAAAAAACTGAAGTTATAAGCAGAAGAATCAAACTGAAATAGCTGCCTGAAGTACTATTCTACCAAAAACTGCTTCTGAAGAAGAGAAAACATCAAAATGGTAGAATTTAGTAAAAGTATGCAAAGAAGACCAAGTCGTTGCTTTGCAAATCTGATCAACAGAAGCTTCATTCTTAAAAGTCCAGGAAGTAGAAACTGACCTAGTAGAATGAGCCGTAATCCTCTGAGGCGGGGATAAACACGACTCCAAATAAGCAAGATGAATCAAAAAACTTTAACCAAGAAGCCAAAGAAATGGCAGAAGCCTTCTGACCTTTCCTAAAACCATAAAAGATAACAAATAGACTAAAAGTCTTTCTGAAATCTGAATAGCTTCAAAATAATTTCAAAACTCTTACCACATCCAAAGAATGTAAGAAGAAACTCTCAAAAGAATTCTTAGTATTAGGACACAAGGAAAGGACAATAATTCCTCTACTAATGTTGTTAAAATTCACAAATTTAGGTAAAAATTGAAAAGAATACAGCAAAACCACCTTATCCTGATGAAAAATCAGAAAAAGGAGACTCACAAGAAAGAGCAGATAATTCAAAAACTGTTCTAGCTGAAGAAATGTCTAAAGGAACAATACTTTCCATGAAAGTAATTAAATGTCCAAAGAAAGCATATGCTCAAACGGAAGAGCCTGTAAAGCTCTCAGAACCAAATTAAGACTCCAAGGAGGAGAAATTGGCTTAAATGACAGACTTGATACGAACCAAAGCCTGAACAAAACAATGAATAACAGAAAGATTAGCACATTTTTCTATGAAAACAGCACAGAAAAAGCAGAGATTTGTCCTTGCAAGGAACTTGCAGACAAAAACCTTTATCTAAACCATCCTGAAGAAAACTATAAAATCCTAGGAATTCTAAAAGAATGCCAAGAGAATTTATGAAAAGAGCATCAAGAGATTTAAATCTTTCAAACTCGATAATAAATCTTACTAGACACAGATTTACGAGCCTGCAACATAGTATTAATCACTGAGTCAAAGAACTTCTATGACTAAGTACTAAGCGTTAAAACTCCATACCATCAAATTGATAATTTGAGTTCCTGATGGAAAAAATGAATGTTAAGATATAAGGTCTGGCCTTAATGGAAGTGACCAAGATTGGCAACTGGACATCCGAACAAGAACCATATACCAAAACCTGTGTGGCCATATTGGAGCCACCAGCAACACAAAAGATTGCTCCCTGTTGATTTTGAAAATCACTCTAAAAAGAAGAACCAGAGGCGAAAAAAAATAGGCAGATTGATAACTCCAAGGAATTGTCAATGCATACACTGCTTCCGCCAGAGGATCCCGGACCTGAATAGGCCCCTGGGAAGTTCCTTGTTTAAATGAGATGCCATCAGATCTGTTTCTGGAAGCCCACACATCTGAACAATTTGAAAAAACACATCTAGATAAAGACCATTCTCCCGGATGTAAAACTTGATTGACAGAGATAATCCATTTCCCAATTGTTTATACCTGGGAAATGGACCGCAGAAATTAGACAGGAGCTGGATTTAGTCTAAGCAAGTATCCGAGATACTTCTTTCACAGCCTAAGAACTGAGAGTCCCACCCTGATGATTGACATACGCCACAGTTGTGACATTGTCTGTCTGAAAAACAATAAACGTCTCTTTCTTCAAAAAGAAGCCAAAACTGAAGAACTCTGAAAAATGCACGGAGTTCCAAAATATCGATTGGTAATCTCGCCTCCTGAGACTTCCAAACCCCTAGTGCTGACAGAGATCCCCAGACAGCCTTCCAACCTAAAAGACTCGCATCTGTAGTGATCATGGTCCAGGTTGAATGAACCGAAGAGACCCGTAGAATTATATGATGGTGATCTAACCACCAAATCAAAGATAGTTAAACATTGGGATTCAAGGATATAAAAAGTGATATCCTAGAATCCCTGCACCATTAATTCAGTATAAAAAAACTGGAAAGGTTTCTTATGAAAATGAGCAAAGAGAATCGAATCCAATGCTGCAGCCATAATACCAAAAACTTCCATGCATATAGCAACTGAAGGAAATAATAGAGACTGAAGGTTCCGACAAACGGAACCCAATAAAATTGTCACAATCTATCTGGAAACCTAAAAAAGGTGACCCTTGTCTAAGGAATCAAAGAGCTTTTGATAAAAAGATCCTCTAACCATGTCTTGAAGAAACAACAAAAGTTGAATCGTATGAGATTCTGCAGAACGAAAAGACTGAGCCAGTACCACGAGACCGTCCAAATAAGGAAACACTGAGAACCTTGAAAAGATTCTTAGAGCTGTCGCTAGACCAGAAGAAAAAGCAACAAATTGGTAATGCTTGTCAACAAAAAGAGAATCTCAGAAAATGAAAATAATCTGAATGAAAACAGAAAATGAAGATATGCATCTATTGTATCTATTGTGAACAAATAATGCCATTACTGACCAAAAAAGGCAGAATAGACCATATAAACTCCATTCTAAAAGATGGTATACTTATATGACAATTCAAAAAGATTTTCTATCTTTGAAATAATAAATAGTTTTGAATAAAACCCCCAAATCCTGTTCCTAAAAAGGAACTGGTATAAATACCCCAGAAAACTCCAGGTCTGAGCAGCGCCTTGAGACCCAACGGGTGACCAGCCGCGCTTCACAAGTACCCAATACATACAGGACTGAAACACACTTCAGGAAAGTGTGAGCCTTACTGGAATAGCTGGAATATGTTAGAGAGAGAAAAAATACTTCTCACAGACGGTTTTACTCTGAATCCTATTCTGTATTCAAATCTAAGAAGTTTGGACCGAATTGAACCAAACAAATTTATTAAAAAAAGTCTTAACATGCCCCTTACCAGCTAAGCTGGAATAAGAACTGCACCTAAATGCAAATTTGGGGAGCTAACTTTGCTTTTTAAAATGGCTTAAATAGAATGAAGAAAACTTCCAATTATAAACATGTTACTTGGGGAAGAATTTAGAATTCCGTTCCTTAGTAAGACAAAAAGCTTAAAATTTAGCCTTAGAACTCAATCTTGCAGCCCAGAGTAACAGTTGAAGAATTTAATCCAATTGTGAACCAAATAATTGATTAACTTGGAAAAAAAGAAATATGGAATTTAGAAATCAAATTAGCATTCCAAGATTGAAATCAAAAAGTTCTTCTAGCTAAAATAGCTAAAGACATAGATTAAACCTCATTTGCGAAAATATCAAAAAAATGACGACACAAATGAAATTATTAGCATGTTGATCAACTTAACAATGCTAAACAAAGCATAATCCGATACTTGTTGCACTAAAGTATCCAACCAGAAAACTGAAGCAGTTGCAACATCAGCCAAATAAATTACAGGTCTAAGAAAAGTTCCTGAAAATAAATAATTTTCCTTAAATTAGATATAAGTTTCCCAAGGAAAAAAATAAAATACTATCTGCTATAGGAATAGTAGTATGTTAGCAAGAGTAGAGATAGTCCCATTAACTTGGAGGATCTTCCTCAAATTCCCGGCCTATTCCATTCCCTAGTATCAGGAACTGGAAAAAAACCTCTGAAGAAACCACAGAAGGTTAATAAGCAGAATTTAAATGTTAGCTAGTCTTACACAAAAAGACTAGTTACTTCAATATCCAAAAAAATCAACAATTTTTCAACAAAAAACAAATGTATTCTATTTAAAAATAAAAAAGTAGATTTGTTAGTGTCAATATCTGATGAAGAATATGCTGAATGAGAAAATACACCATCAGAGAAGGATAATTCAGTATGTTGTTGGTCATTTGAAACTTCATCAACTAAATGAGAAGTTTAAAAAAGACCTAAAAATGTTTATTAGAAGGCGGGATAGCAGACAAAGCCTTTATACTAGAATCAGAAAAATATTCTTAGAAATTCCTAAATATATCTTGTACATAAGATGTAAAATGAATAGCAATAGATAATGCATAAATACTAATGGACTCTGCATGTAAAAGTTTATCATAAAAACTTATTAGAAACATAGCTAAATATAAACATTCATAACATTAAAATAAATGAACTTAGCTTTGGTAGGACTGATATCAGTCATCAGGAATCCCTCAGTATTTTCTGATTCAGGAACAGCTTTTAAAATATCTTGCAATATGTAATAGAAAAAAACAACATATAAAGCAAAATTATCAAATTCCTTAAATGACAGTTTCAGGAATGGGAAAAAATGCAAAACAAACAAGCCTCTAGCAACCAGAAGCAACAAAAAAGTGAGCAGTGGCGTCACTAGGGGGGGGCGGGGGGGGGCGGGCCGCACCCGGGTGACACCCTCCAGGGGGTGACACCAAAAAAAAAATTTTTTTTTTTTTTTTTTTTTTTTTTTTTTAAATTTTATTGAAATTCAAAGAAATACATGTTGAGATGCATAGATTTTTTTTTTTTTATTAGAGGGGCTGGCATTTGTGAACATTGGTGGGACTGGGGAAGTTGTAGACACACAATTTTTTTGCCCCTTGAGCCAGTGCTGCAATTTCAACAAATAGTTTTCCCGGCTGATTTTGCTTGTTTGTACTTTGCTTCTCCCCTGCCCAATTTTGCTATGAATGTTGTGGGCATGCCGTGGGGCTTGCAAAGTTGCGCTGCTAGCCTAAACCTGCCTGCCTATCTGTGCCAACTGCTCAGTGACATGTGGAGCAGTGGAGTCACTCGCTGCTGTGCTGTCTCTCTAAATGGGAACTGGCAAATCATGAGGGGATGTCTGCACCTGACCGCAATGACTGTTTGACACCGTCTTTAAAGTGAAGAAGCCACGTATGATGCCCACCAGACCGTTACGGTTACGGCACACTAAGTGCACACTGAACAGGTAGGAGGGCGGGTGGGGGTCTGGGGGTGGGCAGAGTGCAGAGGTGATTGGCCATAAGAAGCGGTAGGCACGCGGCCCGGGCTGTGCACTGACAGATTTGGAACAGAGTCAGAGAGCAGAATTTTCATAGTTTGCGCCTAAACCTTTTCTTTAGTGATTTATTTTTAGAGTGCTCTGTTTATCTTTCATTTGATGCTCTGCTGAGCCAGGGAGCAGCTCTAGGCATGCGCTTTATAATTAATGCAGTGCAGTTTACATATTTTTTAAGTGTGTGTCTGAGTTTTTGTGTGTGTGTGTGTGTCTCAGTGTTTTTGTGTGTGTGTCTGAGTGTGTTTCCGAGTGTTTGTGTGTGCATCTGAGTATGTTTTTAAGTGTGTCTGAGTGTTTGTATGTGTGCGTGCCTGTGTTTTTGTGTGTGCCTGCTTTCTGGGGGGGGGGGGGTGACACCATAACTTACCGCACCGGGTGACACCAACCCTAGTGACGCCACTGAAAGTGAGACTGAAATAATGTGAAAAAAATGGCGCCAAGTATGACGCCCACATTTTTTGGCACCAAGTAAGACGCCCACATTATTTGGCGCCAAGTATAACGCCCATATTTTTTGGCGCCAAAAATAACGCCCACATTTTTTGGCGCAAAAAAACATCTGTAACACACATGCGTCAAAAAATGACTCAACCATGTGTAAACTTCCGGCGTCAACTATGGCGCCGGAAATGACGAAATTTTGCGGCAAAAAAGTTTGCGCCAAGAATAACGCAATGAATTGAAGCATTTTCTGCCCCCGCGAGCCTAACAGCCCGCAAGGAAAAAAGTCAATTTGAAAATTTTTGAAGGTAAGAAAAAATATTTATTCATATGCATTTCCCAAAATAATGAAACTGACAGTCTGAAAGAAGGAATACTGATTAACCTGAATCATGGCAAATATAAGTTTAAAACATATATTTAGAACTTTACATATAAAGTGCCCAACCATAGCTTTGAGTGTCATAAATAGAAATAAGATTTTACTTACCCCAAGACACTCATCTACATATAGTAGATAGCCAAACCAGTACTGAAACGAGAATCAGTAGAGGTAATGGTATATAAGAGTATATCGTTGATCTGAAAGGGAGGTAGGAGAAGAAATCTCTGCGACCGATAACAGAGAACCTATGAAATAGATCCCCTAGAGGAAGACCATTGTATTCAAATAGGCCAATACTCTCTTCACATCCCTCTGACATTCACTGCACTCTGAGAGGAAAACCGGGCTTCAGCCTGCTGCGAAGCACATATCAACATAGAATCTAGCACAAACTTACTTCACCACCTCCATGGGAGGCAAAGTTTGTAAAACTGAATTGTGGGTGTGGTGAGGGGTGTATTTATAGGCATTTTTAAGGTTTGGGAAACTTTGCCCCTCCTGGTAGGAATGTATATCCCATACGTCACTAGCTCATGGACTCTTGCTAATTAAATGAAAGAAAGTGTGTTTTTTTCCATTTTTTCCTCATATTTTATATGTTTTATATAGTAAGTTATAAGATATGATGAAAATAATGGTATCTCTAGAAAGTCCATTTAATGGCGAGAAAAACGGTATATAATATGTGTGGGTACAGTAAATGAGTAAGAGGAAAATTACAGCTAAACACAAACACCGCAGAAATGTAAAAATAGCCCTGGTCCTTAAGGACACGGCCATTTTTCAATTTCTTTCCCTTAAGGACCAGGGCTATTTTTACATTTCTGCGGTGTTTGTGTTTAGCTGTAATTTTCCTCTTACTCGTTTACTGTACCCACACATATTATATACCGTTTTTCTCGCCACTAAATGGACTTTCTAAAGATACCATTATTTTCATCATATCTTATAATATTTTTAATAGTAAATTATAAGATATGATGAAAATAATGGAAAAAAACACACTTTTTCTAACTTTGACCCCCAAAATCTGTTACACATCTACAACCACCAAAAAACAACCATGCTAAATAGTTTCTAAAATTTGTCCTGAGTTTAGAAATACCCAATGTTTATATCTTCTTTGCTTTTTTTGCAAGTTATAGGGCCATAAATACAAGTAGCACTTTGCTATTT